>NC_090075.1:3208446-3243353 GCF_038355195.1 Osmerus mordax
CACACACACACCAAACACACACACACACGCATGCACACACTCACCTCCCACCCCCCCCCCACACACACACACACAACTCACCACCCACCCCACACACACACACACACACACACACTCACCACCCACCCCCACACACCCATCCTCAGGCAGTGCTTTGTCTGTCGAGGGACTGGGACTGTAGACTGCACTCTAAGCTGTCTGGCTCTCACTGTGTGTGTGTGTGTGTGTGTGCATACTCTTGCTGTGCCATGCCTAGCAGGGCCCATATGCTGCAGTGCTGAGATTTGTGTTTTGATGTTCATATTTATATTTTAACATTTTCCTTAGACGATAAGTGCATCTCTCTGTCTGGCATTGTCTGAACCTAAACTGTTGATATCCTGTTCGTATAATGATTGTGTTCTCTCTCTCTCCCACCTCTTGCTCTCCCCCACTTCCCCTCCCATCCCATCCCCTCCCTCCCTCCCTCCCTCCCTCCCTCCCTCCCTCCCTCCCTCCCTCCCTCCCTCCCTCCCTCCCTCCCTCCCTCCCTCCCTCCCTCCCTCCCTCCCTCCCTCCCTCCCTCCCTCCCTCCCTCCCTCCCTCCCTCCCTCCCTCCCTTCCCTCCCACGCAGGAGAGCACCTGCGGGTCTGTCCCCAGGGCTACACCTGCTGCACCAGTGCCATGGAGGAGACCTTGTCGAACCTGAGCCGTCGGGAGTTCGAGGGTCTGGTCAGGGAGGCCGGACGTTCGCTGCAGGCCACGCTCAACGCCCAGTACCGCAGCTTTGACAGTGAGCCACACATACACACACATTCACTCACCCACACACGCCATCACCCACTGTGTATGCTATTACTATTCTGTGTCAGTTGATGGACGAACAATAAGAGGCTCCTTGGTTTGTAAAGGCAGTGAAATGTCTGCCTGCATGTTTACTGGTGGTGGAGACGTCTACGCAAACATAACGTCGGCAAACAAACACCCCCAGACACGTGTCGAGACATCGGATACGCCAGGCTTTCAGAACTGTGTATGGGAGAAGCTTCTCCTGGCTTGTCCTGAGTGTGGGTACATGTGTGTGTGTGCGTGTGTGTATGTACGTCAGTGTAGGGCCCCTGCTGGCCTTACTAATGAGCATTTGATCAAACTTCTGAGTGGTGAGAAAAACACAAAGAATAAGAGGAGGAGCCAGACGTGAAGATGGGCAGATTGGGGAGATGAGAGAGAGACAGACAGAGACACAGACAAAGAGAGAGAGACACAGACAGAGAGCGAGAGAGAGAGAGAAAGAGAGAGAGAGAGAGATAGATAGAGATAGAGATAGAGATAGAGATAGAGATAGAGAAAGAGAAAGAGAAAGAGAAAGAGAAAGAGATAGAGAAAGAGAAAGAGAAGGTGTCAGGTGGCTGAGCGGTGAGGGAGTCGGACTAGTAATCCGAAGGTTGCCAGTTCGATTCCCGGTCATGCCAACTGACGTTGTGTCCTTGGGCAAGGCACTTCACACTACTTGCCTCGGGGGAATGTCCCTGTACTTACTGTAAGTCGCTCTGCTAAATGACTAAATGTAAATGTAAATGTAAAGAGAAAGAGAAAGAGAAAGAGAGAGAGAGAGAGAGACCGAGACCGAGACAGAGAGAGAGACAGAGAACTTGCTGGAGAGCGTATGGAGGGAGAGTGGAGTGCAGGGTGTCATATTGATGCCATACCAGGTCATCTTTCTCCAGGAATCTGTACTTCCTGTCTCATTCTTCAGCCTGGATCTGCCGAGCCAGATGGGGTCCGTGTGAGTGTGTGTGTGTGCGCGCGTGTGTGTGTGTCACCAGACAGGAGGTGTTGTTGATGAGAACATCCTCAAAGAAATGAATCATCAGCCCTGGAAACAAGAGCACCAGGAACAGTATAGCTCTCGGGGGTCCAGAGACAGCAGGGCCAATCGAGCGAGAGGTTTTCTGAACAGCAGAGCCAATAGAACGAGAGGGCTGGGGGTCAGGAGAACCAATCGAGGCGGCGGAGACAGAAGCAGCAGTGGCAGAGCGACAGTGAGGATCTGAGCGCCGCTACCATCTGGTCGTGGTTATGGTTGCCAGGCGTTGGTCCTGGCTCTGTCCTGGACTCACTCAGCTAAACGATGCAGTTTTACTGCTCTGGGCCAGCGCTCCCCGCTCCCCTCACACAGCCCTCCTCCTCCTCTTCACATCTCCACATCCTGTCCCTGCCTTTCTCCACCTCTCTCTCTCTCTCCTTTTCCTGGTGCCTGTGACTTCCTCCTCTCCCTTTGCCCTCTGCCCCTCCCTCATCTTTTCCCTTCTCCCTCTCTTTCTCTGCCCGGTCCCTCTCCCCTCTTTCCCCTTCCCTACGTTCTCTCCTTCTCCCTCTCCCTCTCCTTCTCCTTCTCCTTCTCCTTCTGCTTCTCCTTCTCCCTCTCCTTCTCCTTCTCCTTCTCCCTTTCCTTCTCCTTCTCCTTCTCCCTCTCCTTTTCCTTCTCCTTCTCCTTCTCCCTCTCCCTCTCCCTCTCCTTCTCCTTCTCCCTCTACTTCTCCCTCTCCTTCACGCCACCAGTTTCCAGCATGGACGACTCCGACGGCTGGCCGAATCTATTTTTCGGTCCTTTGAAACAGGGGCAGCCTACCAAACCGTCTTATTGTTGAGCAAGAAGCAGACACAAACACACACACACTCACGCACCATCTGTTCTCTGACTGTTCCCTGCCTCTCCCAGCCTACTTCACAGACCTGCTCAACCACTCTGAGCGCTCGCTGCAGGAGTCCCTCCTGATCAGCCTGGGGTTGCTGTACTCCCAGAACGCCCACATCTTCCAGGACCTCTACGGCGACCTGCGGCGCTACTACCGAGGCTCTGCCGTCAACCTCGACGAGACGCTCAACGAGTTCTGGGCCCGCCTCCTGGAGCGCCTGTTCAAGAGCAGCGCCGCCTCAGACTACGCCCTGTCGGAGGACTACCTGGACTGCGTGTCCAAGCACACGGAGACGCTGCGGCCGTTCGGCGACGTCCCCCGCGACCTCAAGGCCAAGGTCACCGTGACCTTGGTGACGTCGCGCTCCTTCGTCCAGGGGCTGACCGTCGCCGGGGAAGTGGTCCGTAAGGTGTCCCAGGTAGATGCGCTCGCCGTCCTCCACGCACACGCACACAGTCACACACCCCGCACTGCACGTAGATGGTCAAAGAAACAATACGTCTCCTACTCGTACTACCTGCCTACTTGGTGTGTGTGTGCGTGCGTGTGTGTGTCAGGTTCAGACCTGCTGTGTTTTGTCCCAGATACCGTTTGTCTCAAGGCTCAATGAATAATGGAGCTAAAGGAGACACACCCAGAGAGACAGACAGATAGATGCAGCTCGTCCTCTCCTGAAAGCATTCACAACACACACTCTCACACACACACACACACACACACACACACCACAGCACCCTCAGGAAGACTCTGACTGTACTCCAGAGCACTGTAACTCACAGCTGCGGAGGTGGAGAGGAAACTAACTGCTGTGGTTGTGGTCGTTCCCACGGCTGTCTAGACGTACGGGAGTTTACGCAGGTCAGGCCTGCTCTCAGCTTCTTCTCTCTCTCTCCCCTCTCTTTCTCTCTCTCCTGTCTCTCTCTCCTGTCTCTCTCTCCTGTCTCTCTCCCCTCTCTTTCTCTCTCTCTCTCAGTTTCGTACTCTCTGTCTATTTATCTATCACTTTCTCCGTCTATCTTTGTTTTCTATTTCTCTCTCTCTCTCTCTCTCTCTCTCTCTCTCTCTCTCTCTCTCTCTCTCTCTCTCTCTCTCTCTCTCTCTCTCTCTCTCTCTCTCTCTCTCTCTCTCTCTCTCTCTCTCTCTCTCTCTCTCTCTCTCTCTCTCTCTCTCTCTCTCTCTCTCTCTGTCTCTCATTGCCTCAACTGTGCCTATAGAATGGGGGTGTTGAGTTTAGTAGTCCCCTGACAGTCTCAGCTCAACACATTCTTTAGGCACAAAGTCACCTGGCCCGGTGTCACCGGAGCATGGGCCTGGGTGATGAGGGAGGGGGAAAGGAGATATAGAGAGAAAGGTCAGTAAGCCAGCACACAATAGAGCCATAAAGAAAAGAGAGGGAAAACAAAGACATGGGAGTGCACAGGGAAAGAGGGTGTGGAGGGCCAAAGGTCAAAATACAAAGATGAAGATTATGTCGGCGATGATGACTCATTGTTGAGGATGGTGACGGTGATGATGATGATGATGAGGGGGATGAAGATGCCCGTTCTGTGCCCGTCCAGGTCCCTCTGAGCCCAGAGTGCACCCGTGCCATGATGAAGCTGATGTACTGCCCTCACTGCCGGGGCCTGGCGTCGGTCAAGCCCTGTGCGAACTACTGCAGCAACGTGATGAAGGGCTGCCTGGCCAACCAGGCTGACCTGGACTCAGAGTGGCAGAACCTCGTGGGTAAGACCTGGGGTTCAGCTGCTGGTTCTCCACAGTGTGAGGAGGGATGATCCAGGATTCACTCACTGACACACACACACATGAACACACACACACACTGTAACTGTGCTCCTGCCTCCTCTGTGTGTGTGTGTGTGTGTTCAGACACCATGCTGCAGGTGGCGTCCAGCTTCAGTGCAGAGCCCAGCATAGACGTGGTGATCTCCTCCATACCCCTGCGCCTGTCTGAGGCCATCGCCTACCTGCAGGGCAACCTGCAGACCTTCACCGCCAAGGTATTTCAGACGTGTGGGACCCCCGGCGTGGCTGGGACTCGCAGCTCTGCCCCGGAGGAGCAGAAGAAGACCGGGAAGCCCCTCACAGCCCAGGAGAACAGACCCAGCCCCACCAGGTCCGGCTGGAGATGCAGGTAGGGGTGTGTATGTGCTTAGTTTGTGCTTAGTTTGTGTATGTGCTTACTTGTGTGTGTGTGTGTGTGTGTGTGTGTATAACCGTGTGGGTTCTCTCCCAGATCTCAGACGTGTCCAGTAAGCTGAGGGAGATGCAGCAGTACTGGGTTCAGCTGCCACAAGCTCTGTGCGTCAGCAAAGTAGCAGCCGGCAACACCAACGAAGACAAATGCTGGAACGGCATGACCAAGGCCAGGTAGGAACACCCTTTAGAACCTTCCTCAAACTTTCTAGAACGCCTTGAGAACGTTACCTTAAGGTTTTTTCGGAACATCACCACAAAACGGACTAAAACTGTATAACGTCTGTACAGGGCTGAAGACATTGAGGAAGGACAAAAAATGCCTTTCCTCCCTCCCTCCCTCCCTCCCTCCCTCCCTCCCTCCCTCCCTCCCTCCCTCCCTCCCTCCCTCCCTCCCTCCCTCCCTCCCTCCCTCCCTCCCTCCCTCCCTCCCTCCCTCCCTCCCTCCCTCCCTCCCTCCCTCCCTCCCTCCCTCCCTCCCTCCCTCCCTCCCTCCCTCCCTCCTCTCTTGCCTGCCCTTCTCTCCCTCCCTCTTCTCTATCTAGTTTCTCTAAATTGATTATTGTGCGGTTTACCTCGGATCAAGCTGGGCCACTTCTCCACTGATTAGACAGGGATGGTCCTGGGTGATTTACCCGGAACGCTTGACTTGAAATATGTGACGGGCGACGTCATAAAGAAAGCAATGTACTTGTGGCTTCATGGGTGTGTTTGTGGCAAGAGTTCACACAGACACACACACACACACATACACACATGCGTGAAATTAAAGTGTGTTTGTGTATGTGTGCACAAGTGTAATGCAGTGATATTGAAATATGAGGCAGGCCCCGTCATGAAGATGCAGTGCTAAAGCATTGGCCCATTAATAATGTATGGTGGTCTGTGGGGCAGGACTGTAAGCAGAAATTGATATGCGTGATTTATAGATAGCTTAACAGGCACAGAGCAAAGCTCTCGAGGCTAAGAGGCTATGTGTCTGTTTCAATTCTTGCAAGGACGGAAGGAGCATTGGGACAAATGTGTGTGTGTGTCTTGCAACTACAACAACTGACCCAACCTCTGTGTGTGTGTGTGTATCTCTCAGGTACCTCCCAGAGGTATTGGGCGATGGTTTGGCCAATCAGATCAACAACCCGGAGGTGGAAATTGACATCACCAAGCCAGACATGACTATCCGCCAACAGATCATGCAGCTGAAGATCATGACCAACCGGCTGAGGAACGCTCTCAACGGCAACGATGTGGACTTCCAGGACACCAGTGAGTCACCGGGAGGCGGGGTCAGAGGGCGGGATGATTGACAGCCACGGGAGCTGGACAGGAAGCTGGAAACGTGGGCTGATTCAGCATTTAACACTTCCTGTTTCTGTCGTCCCCCAGGTGAGGACGTCAGCGGATCAGGAAGTGGGATGTGTGCGGGCGACTTGTGTGTCCGGGCCGGTCCTCGTGCTGTCGGGCCCAAGTCAGTCCAACCCAAACAGTACGCTTACCCCCCGGAGAAGAAGGTCAGAGGCGTGGCCGCGCAGACCCGCCCCTGCACCCTTCTACTCGTGCTCTCATTGGCCACACTGCTGCTTAGGCGGTAATGGACAGGAGTTGCCACCAATCAGACTGTGTTTTGAAGTAGAGCTTGGGCGATGGGGCATGTATGTGGGGGGAGAAAGAGGCAGGGGGGAGGGGGGGCGGGGGAGGTGACTTGCCAAAAAGAAAAGACTGTAAATGACAGAAAGAGGGAGAGGAAAAAAAGAAAAGAAAGTTGATTTCCTTTGTTTGTTTTTTTTATGTGGCAAGAAGAGCTGGCCTTTGGCTTAGTGTGTTTTTAATTGTTCTATGATTCCGAGACGAACGCTAAATAAAACAATGTACATGTCAGGTGCCATTTTACCAGGCGCCAGCATCTTAATGTCGATCTCATTCTGATATAACGTAAGTGCAGCCTTGATGTGACATTCTAACGACATACTGAGCACAATGTTAGGACGCCTGTTGTGCGTTTGTAAAGTCTGCTGAACCCGAGCTCTCTTCAGCTCGACGCCAGGGACAACCCATCGCCCAGTCATCCACCAACGCGACATTTTGATTTTTCACGTTTTGATACAGCACAGCGGCCTCACAGAACGACGCGAGTCGAGGGCCGCGTGAGAGGAGGGGGTGGGTCCACACTTCAGTACCCCACCACCCCCACCACCACCACCCTTGGTATCGGTAGTCCCCAGAGATGGCTCTCTGTCTCTCTGGTAGGCCCAGGAGCCTGGATGTGCCTGATGCTATGGCTTCTCCTCTCCTCCTGGTCTTCAGATTTGTATTAGAACCACCCCACCCCCCTCCCCTATGATTGGCAGGTGGGGAACAACTCCATGAGAGACGGACTAAAAACACACACACACACCACACTGCTCGCACACACACACCTGACCCACATTCTATGTTTTTTTTTTTGCATACCATGCACACGTTTTTGACTTTGAGACCTTGGTTCACATCGTTCTTCAAGGCTCACTCTTAAAACGTCCAGTAGGCCTGTCAAAACAAATGGAGAAAAAAATGTAAGAGGTGCACCTTTTTTTGTACATATTTCCTATGTCTTGTAATATAATGTAATGAAGGGTTGTCAAGCCTATTGTCAGGGGTGTCTGTTCTGGACCTAACTGTCCCCCTTGAATCTGAACCAGGTTCCGCTTGGGAGTGTGTTGATGCCTTGACCAAAATGCCTGACACCCTCCCAGTGTTCTGTCGGTCGTCGAGGAAGAATTCCAGGGAGCACAGAGATGTTGGGTGGGGGGGTCAAAGTTCAGGGTGATGTGAATGCATTGTTACTGGAGACAGCAGGTTCAACCTGCTGCCACACACACACACACACACACACACACACAGGCTGAACAGTTCAACATGTACATGTGTGTGTTTACATGGTGTCATGGAAGAGAATAAAGATGATTGTTGTAGTGGTATTTTGTGTATGGCACTAACTGTACCTAGCAAACGAAATGTCACGGGGGAAATGTTGCCATTGGTCCGCACAGCGAGTGTGTGTCACAGCGTACGACCCAGCGGTGTGTCTCCATGTGCTGCACCAGGGGAGGCGGTCGGGGGCCAGCAGTAGTTCTGGACTGATCACATCTCCTGGATCCAGAGGCGCTAAGTAATCAATGATCACCCCCCCCCCCCCCCCTCGACCCACCTCCCCACCCCCCGCCTCATCTTCTCCCTGCTCTGCCCGGTGTGAGTCAGGATATTAGCACATGGATAAATCGATACCACACAAGCGAAGGTGAAACTCTGATTGATCAAGATATAGATAGTCCCTGACTGATTACCATAACACTCTACGCTACCGTGTATGCGTACGGGTGTGTGTGTGCGTGCCTGTTTGTGTGCGAGTCAGAGGCTTGAGTCATTCACAAGTGTAAGTGTTAGAAACAGATAATGAATCACCCTTACTAAGCAATGTTATCCCGGACACGAACCCTGACCAGACATTTGGTCACGACAAATCATACTCCACACATCTTGAAATACGCCCATCGAGCTTTAATATAATCTGTAAGTGGTGTCGGTGGCGTCGGGGGATCAAATGAAGCTGTAGTTCTCTTTCAGGTGCTCGTGTGTCTCCAGAACTTTCTGCGCCAGGCTCAGGCGTTTGTTGCCTGCGGAGACGAGACAGACACACAGACACAGACAGAGCAACACAGACACAGACACACAGACAGACAGAGAAACACAGACACAGACAGAAACACAGACAGACAGAGAGACATGTCAGGCTGAACTCCCTTCCTCACACACGTCCAAACACAATGAGGACCTAATACCTGTTGGATTCACAACCAGGGATCACACTGATCTCACCTGGGTTAGAGTAGTCTGTATTATGACTATACCGATCGAATATATCCTAACACACCAGGCTTACCCTGCTACGTTCTACAGTATTGCAACCTTTGACTCCATCAGGCACATTCGGTCATATATCCTCCATATATTCTCCTCTAGCACACGTTTGTATGGGGCTAGCAATTGGTTCCTGTATTATTTCTCCTACATAAATAACACCGATATTGTAAGCAGGCTAAATATGAAGATTTTGATTCCTATCCAATTCTTCTTGTCATCACTGTCGCTGACCCCTGTGACGGATAAACTGCAACAGGGATCCCTCACACACATACACACACACACACACACACTCACACACACACACAGACACACACATCCTGACTTACTGCACCCTTCCAGTTGTGACTCAACGTCCTTGTGCTGTGTCGAATCATTGACAGTTTTTCATGCATGCTACATCAGAAGTGACTTAGCATTGGGAAGGATCTAGTTGCTTAGATCTAGGTGATTTCAGCTAGCTCTGACCAATAGACGAGAGACATCTCGTGCATAACTAATCCCTTCTGTGTGCGATCTTCAGCAGTGTGTGGTAAACAGGGACAGTATCAGAGTGCCATCTAGTGGCTGAAAACGGTAAAGGGCCCGTGAACACCCAGCAGCGTCAAAGCGGGAGCGGGGTCAGTAACTAAGTCGAGATAATAGACTCAAGCCAGAGGGTCGTTTAATTGGTCAGTCCGAAACGCCTCTCCTTCCGACCTGAGACGCGGACGCACTCCTCCTTGTGGCGCTCGTTCCACGCCTTCATCTTGCAGGTCTTGCTGCAGTAGAACACCTCGTGGCACCGGCTGCACGCGCCCAGGGTCACGCCCACCGAGCGCCCGCACTGGTAGCAGTACTTGAACAGAGACTTCCTGGTTGGGGAGGAGCAAAGACAGGTATAGGTTGCCGTGCAGTGCACTCGCTCACGCTAACAGGGGTAGACTGGGTGGACCGTGCGAAGGTACCTGACGTTCTGCGTCCTGCTGTCTCTCCTAGTGGCCAGCCTGAAATGACAGGATGAGAGATTGAGGAAGAGATACGTAGAAAGAGAGAGGGAAAGAGAGAGGAAATAGAATGACATAGACGGAGAAAGGGATGGATAAATAGACAGAGTAAGAAAAAGAGAGGAGAGGAGAGAGAGGAGAGAGAGAGAGGAGAGAGAGAAGAGAGAGAGAGGAGAGAAAGAAGAGAAAGAGAGAGGAGAGAGACAGGAGAGAGGAGAGAGAGAGGAGAGAGACTGGAGAGAGAGAGGAGAGAGAGAGGAGAGAGACAGGAGAGAGAGAGGAGAGAGAGAGGAGAGAGACTGGAGAGAGAGAGGAGAGAGAGGAGAGAGAGAGGATGACAGCACGTGTGTGTGGTGTAAACTATCAATCAGGGAGTGTGCAGTGTGTAGTATGTCGTGTGTAGTGCACCTGTAGTCTTGGGGCTGTATGGAGTCTGTGCTGGGCTGCTCCTCCATTCTGCCAGACCTCAACTGGGGGACTGAGTCACCTGCTCCAGGGTACACAAACATATCTGTTGGACTGACACCTAACACACACACACGCAGAGGAGTGTGACGGACGGTAATTAATACACGACAGCTCGGAGAAGGACACACACGCTCACACACGCTCACACACACACGCTCACACACGCTCACACACACCTTCCCTGTCGAGGCGTTGGCGTTCCAGCCGCACCACGGCCTGCCTCAGCAGATCTCCCATCAGGCTGAGCGTCTGCCTCCGGGCGTTGTAGGCCTCGCGCTCGCGCGGGTTCAGGGCGTGGTACGGGGTGTGGGCGATGCGCCAGTCCTGAGGAGGGCAAGGACAGGCTAGCTGTTCTGGCTGATCTGGATCATGGTACTGTACTGTACTGTGTCGAGACCCCCCAGAGTGGGGTTAGGGTTCTTGACTGGTGGGGGTGGTGGGGTTGATGAGGAGGGGGTGGTGGGGTGTCGGGGGTTGGTACCTGTTGGAATGTGTAGTGGGTGTAGTCCACGGCGGTGCCCATGGCTAACCTGCGGCCCTCACCCACCACCACGGGCATCATGATGTTGGCCCCTGCCTTCATCAGCTTCTCCAGCTTAGGGGGTAGACAACAGCACTCAGCTTCCACTTCCTGTGTGTGAGTGTGTGTGTGTGTGTGTGTGAGATGTGCTCTTGGGTTGTGTACCAGCTTGGTTCTGTTGCGGGGATGAGCTCCACAGTCGTAGTGGATGTTGGTCATGGCACACAGGGCACTGCCCACCCTGCGGGTGAGGGGCAGGTTTGGGTCTGCCCCCCCTGCCAGCAGCTCATCCAGGGCCTGGTGGGGGGGGGGGGCAGATCAGATGTGTTTTCCGTGTGGGAAAACTGAGGCGTTTTCCATCAGCTTTTGAGAGTGTTTACGGGAGTGTTTACTCTAGAAATACCCCCTGCTCTGCTCTCACCAGGTTGTTGCCGCTGGCGATGGCCAGGGAGAGCGGGGAGTGGCCGCTCCAGAGGAGGTGGGTGCTGGCCTTGTGCGACAGCAGCAGAGAAACCACCTCTCTGGCATTCTGAAACACAGCAACGCACAACACACACCACAATCGGCTAGCTTGTAGCTGTCAGAAACAGGAGTCAGGTGGCTGAGCGGTGAGGGAATCGGGCTAGTAATCCGAAGGTTGCCAGTTCGATTCCTGGTCATGCCAACTGACGTTGTGTCCTTGGGCAAGGCACTTCACCCTACTTGCCTCAGGGGGAATGTCCCTGTACTTACTGTAAGTCGCTCTGGATAAGAGCGTCTGCTAAATGACTAAATGTAAATGTAATGTAAAGGGACTTAACCCAGACAAATGCTACCCGGTGAGGTAAGGTGTGGCTGGACTCACGGTGTAGTCGCTGTCCCTCTGACAGGCCACATGGAGGGCTGTCCTGCCCCCCTCAGCAGGGGCTTCCCGGGAGGTAGAGTGGAAATAGGAGGGGAGGCTGGAGGAGATGACGGACTTGTTCCCAAACCCAGCCAGAGGCTCCACTGTGTTCTGTATGTGTCGTAAAGTGTTATAAAGTGTTGTAAAGTGTTGTAAGGTATTGACATTTAAGATAGACTTCATTCTTCAGTCGGTCTGTGCGTGCTGGTCTGTGCGTGTCTGCCGTCTCCATGCCGACCTTATCCAGGTGGAAGACCTCATGTTCGTCCTGGGCTCGCACGTCGGGATTGGCCACGGCGTGGAGCAGCAGCTCGGTGATCCTGGGACCCTCCGCCCCCGGCAACGCCGCGGCGATGTGCAGCGGGTACAGGCCGTTTTGCTGCGACACGCGGGGAGAGAGGGGGACAGAGACTACGGAGGTCACTTCACCAAGGCCTTCAGACAGCAGCTCTCTTCAAACCTGGAGTCATTCACTGGGTTCGTTTGTGGAGGAGAGAGGGGAGGATTAAAGCGAACGTGGAAGAGAGTTTGGAGAACTGGGGACAGAGAGAGAGAGAGAAAGAGAGAGAGAGAGAGAGAGAGAGAGAGAGAGAGAGAGAGAGAGAGAGAGAGAGAGAGAGAGAGGGAGAGAGGGAAGAAAGACAGAGAGGGAGGGGAGACACAGAGAGGGAGGCAGACAGACAGAAGGTGATGAGGGCTACCTCTGGGGGCAGGGCTATGTCAGTGCGTGCTCCACACTCTAAAAGTCTACGAACGCCCTCGATGTCGCCTGCCTTGGTGGCCAGAAACAGGACGGGCATAGGGACCCTGGAGGCATTGGGGTCCGCCCCCCGGTCCAGCAGCAGCGTCATGGTGGCCCACCGGGCTCGGTGCCTGACCACAGGGTTAGCATCAATAACCTGACCGCTAGCAGCTAACCATGACTACACACAGCTAACAACGACTATTCAAGCTAGCTAAAGCTGGTTACCAGGCAGCTATCTCTGTGTTTGCCATAGAGTTCCTGGTATGGTATAACATGTGTTAGGTCAGGCCCAGACTCACTCTGCCTTGATCAGCGCCATCTTGCGGACTGTCTCCTGAGGATCAGTATCGACCGATGACACCAGGCCCGTCCGGCTCAAGGCCTCGGCAGTCTGCTGCATCACTTCCTCCGAGACCAGGATGGGGAAACTGGCGACCGAGCGTGCCGAGTTGAAGGTCTGGTGCTCGGTCACGTTGGCTCCCTGGCTCCCCCCGACCTCCAGGGACCTGGCCCCCTCTCTCCAGGACACGGAGCCCACAGGGAGGACTCCGTCCAGAACCTGAACAGTGTTCTCCTCGCTCTCCCCTCCCTCCTCTCCCGTCTGCCTCATCCCTCGCTCCTCACCCTCCTCTCCATGCCCCGCCGCCTCGCTCTCCTCCTCATCCTCTCTTTCGGGATCCTCCTCATCCTTTTCATCATCGTCCTCTCTCTCGTCCCTGTTCTCTCTCTCCTCTCCATCCTCCTCCAGATTCTCTCTCTCCTCTCTCTCCTCCATGACGCTAGTGTCCGGTGAATCCTGGCTATCCTTCTCATATTGGTCACTATAGAAGCTCTGGTCTATCTCTCCGGACCCTTCGCTGTCCGGACCTCTCCCTGGTCCAGGAGCGTCATTATCCTGGCCAGCATGCTCCTCCTCAGCACGGTCCTGGTGGTTGTGGTCGTCCGGACTTCTGCCGGCAGCCTGTTGGTCCTCGTGATCTTGTGGTGTTCCGGTCTTGGATCTGGGTTCTGAGGTCTTGTCTAGGAGGGCTTTTCTCTCCACTGGGCAGGACTGGGACCAGGACTGCAACTTGTTTACCTGCATGACCAAGAACAGGTTACAGCTGTGCATCACCACTGGATCAGTAGTAAAGAATACGTACAGTGTCTCTACCACACACCGGAACCATTTCCGGGAACCAATCACACGCAAGCTTCTCTCTGAAAATTCCATTTCAGTTTGGATCAGGCTCTGTCTCGATTAGCTCTGGAGAGCCGCCCACAGCCAGGCTGTCAGGACGCTGGGCTAACCCAGAGACGGGGGCTGTACCTGGGACTTGAGCGGAGGCCTCAGGGGGTCCCTCTCAGCCACGGTGCGGTGCAGCGACTGGATGGGGTAGTAGAGGATGTTACAGACGGCCAGGGCGGACATGCCCTCCCTGTTCAGCTTGTTGATGTCCGCTCCACTGTCCAGCAGCAGGTGAATGACATCCTTGTGGCTGTTCATCTGCACATGTGCACAAGAGCACACACACGGGCGCGCACACACACACAAGTGCAAACAAAATAAATGCATTACATATCCAAAATCGTGAGAAACACCCAATGAGTAAATGTTAATAATATATTATTGATATTAAACGACTTGTTTTATCTCTTTGATCAATGCTTGAAATGAAAACTGATGAAGGCTCGAGGCTAGAGGCGTGTGTGTTACCGTGGCAGCGATGAGCGCAGTATGCCCTCGGGCATCGCCCACATCGGGGTGAACCTTCTTGTCTCTCAGGATGTGGTAGACACTCTGGGGGTTGCCTAGCAACGCCTCCTGAATGAGGCGCTCGGAACGAACCTCCAGAGGGCCCTTGGGGCCGAAGCGCTCCCTGTTCTCTGATAGGACGGCCTGGACGTCCCAGTCCCGCCCCTCTGCTTCGAACCTGCGGCGGAGGACACGCCCACCATCACACCATAACAACCTACCTAATCAATCTGATTACTCGGGCTAGTAATCAGAAGATTGCCGCTTCGATTCCCAGCCGTGCAAAACAATGTTGTATCCTTGGGCAAGGCACTTCACCCTACTTGCCTCGGGGTGGCATGTCCCTGTACTTACTGTCGCTCTGGATAAGAGCGTCTGCTAAATGACTAAACTCATAAATACCATGACCACCTTTAGCGACATGTCTTCGATTTGGAAGGACTTGAACATGAGGCTGTGCTGAGCGGTGAGCTCATAAGTGTGTTTCCCCAACCTGTGCTTGTGGATGTGGGCCAGCATGCGCCGCTGCAGGGGGAGGGCAGCGATGGCCGCCGGGTCGGTGTCCGGCCCTTCGCAGTTCTCTCCGAAGAACATGTGGTCCAGCTCCCTGCGCAGGCCCCAGGGGATGGGCAGGTGGTCCGAGTCCGTGGAGTAGCACTCGATGTCTGGGGGCAGAATGAAGCGCTCGTCCCACAAGAGCTCCTTGTAGGGGAAGAGCAGAGGGTCTGTGCTGGACCCAGCGGGGCCTGGCCAGGGGCCCTGACACCCCAACAGACCCCCGGCTAAAGCCTTGCTCTGAAATACAAAATCACACACCATAATACCATACTGTACCATACCATACCCCACACACCAAACCACACCATACCCCACAACAAAGTTTAATCCTTGAATACTTGAGCATGTTATCAGAACTTTTCTGTGATACTGTATGCTGAAACCTCTCCCACTTAATCAGTACAGTACCGAGAGGACGTGGTACGGATTCTGGTTCCAGGGCTCAGCCTTGGCGACAGAGAGGGGCATGTAGTGCTCGGGAAAGTCTCGGAGGGTGAAGCCACCCTCCAGGGAGGTGCAGAGGCGGAGGAGCCTCTCCCGGTGCCACAGACCCACGTCCTGACGGCCGTCCGGGTGGGTCATGAGCCCTGGACCAAAGCGCTCGTCTGCATGGTACAGGCCCTGGAGATGTGAGGAACACCGGGGGAAGTACCTCAGAAACACAGCCCCTCCACACAATACCTCTGTCTTCAATTTACATTTACATTTAGTCATTTAGCAGACGCTCTTATCCAGAGCGACTTACAGTAAGTACAGGGACATTACCCCAAGGCAAGTAGGGTGAAGTGCCTTGCCCAAGGACACAACGTCAGTTGGCATGACCGGGAATCGAACTGGCAACCTTCGGATTACTAGCCCGACTCCCTCACCGCTCAGCCACCTGACTGAATTTGTGTACCAAATCTACCCTGGAAGTACTTCTACTGGATGTGTCTATAGAGGAAGTACTTCCAGAACTAGGCTGTGAAGAAAAGAAAAAAATATATATAGGGCTAATTATGTTTTGTACCTGGAATGTGGATCCGTCAGGGAAGACTTGCAGCCCATAGCCCTCCTTTCTGTTCAAATAGAACTTCCCAACAAACTTGTGGCCTCCCCGCCAGGTATAGGTCCCTTTGCCATGACGATAATCTTTGTAGAATGTGCCCTGGTAAAACTATCCAAGACAATAAACAATTTACAGTAGATACATACTCTAAATTGCAACTGCGAAGTCTAGAGGCAAGTGACAACACAATGTTGACTAGACAACAGATGGACCATAATATTAACAGGCTATGAAAACCTGTTGCAGTCATGCCTAGCTTACCTCTCCGTTTGCCCAGGTGAATGTTCCTGAGCCGTGCTTTAAATCTTTGAGAAATTCCCCTTCATATTTGGATCCGTCAGACCATTTCTGAACCCCGGGTCCGTTTCGCTTCGCACATCCATCTAGTTGACCTAGGTAACTTAGTGTGCGCTCGTTACCACCTGCCCGTGGTTCACACTGGACAGGAGCTTTCGGTTCAACACTTGGAAGTGTTGTCATGATTGTTAGAGCGTATTCTTAGAATAGCCCAAGAAGAGTCTTAACCATTAAGCAGTCTGCAGGCTGCATGCATAATTTTAGCAAATAAAAACAAGTCCGCTAGCGTTTCTGTTGTACTCCACCGTCCACCGTCAGCTTGTCAGTGAAGGTTGCCCTGACAACCATGAAAGGAAACTTGTATTTAATCATTCACAAACCAGCCGGCACATTGTTTGAGAGCTCCTGGCATTTGTGAAATAAACAGCAAGAGAAGTTTGCGAAGTTTGTCATAAATCCTGTGGTTTGAAACGCCAGACATGTACAAATAAAGGTATGTTCATTGGTGAGTCTCTAAGCAATGTTTCGAACGCTGACAGCTTTCCCTGACAACTGCGGCGCCCCATGGTGAAAAACTCCTTTACGGAGCTTCCATTGCCCTGATTCTGCCAAGACAATCTATGAGGGGCCGTTTAGGAAATAATTCAAACTGTCCCTACACACGTGAAGTGAAAGGAGAGGATAGGAGAGGGGAGAGGAGAAGAGACAAGCTTAGAGCAAAATACAATAGAGTACAATTCCTTCTCAAGTACTTAAAAAAAAAAAATATATATATATATATAAAATAAAAAAACAATCCCACTCGTGAAGTGAAAGTAGAGGAGATGAGAGAGGAGGACTTTTTTGGTACTGTTACATTGAATTGAAGGCCATGGCTTTAGCAGCGTAATAGTGAGTAATCCGTAATTATTTGGAAAAGGATTATACTTAGTAGTAAGTAAGTAGGCTAAGTACTACTGTTTTACATGTCCACTGAAGTGGAAACCTGTGTGCGTGTATGGGCGTGCGCACGCGCCTCAGTCTCATGTTCATGCTGTAATTTGACACCTGTAAATGATCCATCTCAACGTCATCTCCACTTGAACCCGCCTCCTGTGTTTCTGTAAGTCATTCATGTAAAATTAATTACTATGAGAAGTTAAGTATCGCACTATCATCCTGGTTGGTCCACAGTTGCAAACAAAAACGAAATCCTCACAATTATTTCCTGTGGTGAACCAAGCCGTTTTGGTATCTGAATTGCAGCACCAAAATTGTTTATGGATATAGATTTTACTCAGTGCAGGAGACCCCCCCCCCCCCTCAACACACACACACACACAGTAAACATACTTCCTGTGCCTATCTTTGCTTGGCTTTTGGTCGCTAGAATAAAGTTCAGATTGCACAGAAATCATTGGAAAGTGTCAACAGTAAGATTTTGTGTGTGAGAGAGAGAGAGAGAGAAAGAAAGAAAGAAAGAAAGAAAGAAAGAGAAAGAGAGAGAAAGAGAGAAAGAGAGAGAGAGAGAGTAAATAAAGTTCTCTTTTTTTGCATACCAAAAAGGGAACGCAGGCAGACAGACAGAAAAACCAAAAGGTGAGGAGAAAGAACAGGGAGAGACAGACAAAGCAAGACAAAATGATCATCATAGGAAACAACTTCTGCCTCCCGTCCTCCTCCACCATCCAGGAGCTGTTCTCTGTCGCCAGGGAGGGAGGCATTATCCCTGACATCTCCCTGGATGACACCCTGACCTCCTTCCTCTCCCTGGACTCCTCCTCTGCCCTGAACCACCAGTACTCCTCCCTCCAGCAGAGCCTGTCTGCCAGCCAGCTGGACACCTTCAACCAGGGCCTGACGTCTGCCTTCGGGGGCAGCACCAAGGTACCCTACGGAGGGGTTGGGGTGGTGGCTCTGGCCCTGTCGGTGCTCCTGGACGTCCTGGCCCACCGGGTCAAACACCAGGGAAGTGGAGGCAGCGCCGCAACCATCGACCACGTCCAGAGGGTCTCGGGAATCCGTAACTCCTCCAGGATCGGCTTCATCATCGGCAGCTACCTCCAGCAGGTGCCCGGCCTCGCCAACAACTCGGAGAAGATGTCGGAAGTGACAGAGCTCTATGACCAGGGGCTCAAGTACGAGCTGATTGACCACTACGAGAGGATGACCAATAAGAAGCGGATGGGCTCGGTTGCCATGACGCAGTGGCTGGCCGGGGCGGCGTTCCACCTGCACCTCAGGTTCCACCAGATCCGTCTGGGGTCGGTGCCTCGCGGCTCAGCCGAGTCGCTTCGCCTCTCCTATAGGACGGGCTTCTCTCACCTGGTTCAGGGCTACACCGCCTACCTGCGCAGGAACGCCCAGGAGATTGCCCCAAAACGAGCAGCCAGCAAAAGCACAAGTCTGACACTAGGACCCAGCGGAAACAGCGGACAGTCCGAATCCAGCGGAGCATCGGGACCTGTACTGGAACCAAGAGGAACAATTGGACCAGCACTTGGACCCAGAGAAGAGTTGGGATCAGTCGGGTCCGGGTTGGGGCTGCTGGTGTTGGAGCCGTTTAGGAACGTGACCCATAGCGTGCGGCATCGTCCGTGCGAGTCCCCGGCCCTAGCGGACGCCCTGGTCACACGCATCATGGCCGCTCAGGACCTTGAACAGATACGAGACTTTTTCAAACAGAGCGAGAAGCACTTTGACAGGCTCCTCTCACAACAGGAAGGCTTTGAGTTGAAGCAATGATTGGTGGAGAAATTATCTACTGATTTAACAAGGATAGGTTTTTGACTGTGGCTACTTTTAATACAGTGGATGGTGACGAAGGTGCATTCTAGTTGTTTCACCTTACACACAACACAGAATGTGGTGATGATGTAATAAACATCAATCCATATATGAGGAAATGTCATTTAAAGTGTGAACGTGTATTTGTGTATCTTTGTAATTGAGTGTGCATGTGTTTGTGTGTGTGTGTACGTGCGTGTGTGTGTGTGAATGGTGCAACGCTGTACTTTGTGTTCTAGCACGTCCCTCGAGGAGAGAAGGAGATGTGAGTCTGCCATCTGCTGGAGCAGCTGTGTCATGCTTCGTGTGAATGTGTCTGTGTGTGAGCGTGTGTGTGTGTGTGTGTGTGTGTGTGCGTGTGCGTGTGGAAATTAGGTGAGTCAGAAAGGGGGGACAGAGTAGAGAATCCAATGATTACACATAATCAGCCATTATGTCAGACTGTCTAGACTGCTTCACAGTTTCTCACAAAACATTTCTTTCACTTCTAGATGAGAGGTGGCTAGTCCTGGCTATCAAAGACTGTCTGTCACCCAATAAAACATGTTAATACTGTAGCCGACATTAATTCTGTTTTCATATCAGATACACCACACGATTATGATAAATTGTGTTGGTGTACAAATATGTATTTGACTCTCACCCGAGCAGAGTTAACAAAGATTTACGACCATGTTGAATCAAAATTGTAAATCTGACAGGCAGGCCCTAAATATTATAGATTCTGTCACGTATCCGAAGATATAATTCACTCTCATATTAGGTCTGATAGCGAATCAGTATGTCGTAAGCGGTTGTTGATTTGCCATATAACATCGTGACAGTCGAATATTAAAGTTAGTGAACTTCATGGATTTATTTGACAACATAAACCATAAGCATTAGACAAATTCGATCACAATACCTCTCTCTCTTATAAAAACCTACATTTAATGCAAATACCCGCAGAATCCACGTCCATGCAATGCCAACCACAAGCCACTAGTCGTCGCTGCTCCCATGTAGGTGGCGAGTTCCCTACCAGAGGGACTGTAGGTATGGGACTGTTGCGATGGATTTGAGGTCTGCTATCTACTATTTGTGATTGGACACGAGGTGTTAAAGGGGTGTGAGAAGCGGCTTGGAGGAGGGGGGGTGCACTGTCCTTCTCGCATCCCGTATGCTTTCTCTTCTCTTACTCCCGACATAGGCTACCTCCAGTCTCCAGCCGAAGCTTTCCATATTGCGCACAGGACGGATTGAGATGTGACTCAAAATACGCACGACTGGAATACGATTCTGAGGCAGTTGGAGGATTATAACCTCTTGGTAAATGCAAATGAAAGAGAAGAAGCAGCGCGGCTTTGCCATGCCAGCGGAATTCCTTCTGATTCTGTGCGTGCTAACCACGGTTTACGCAGTGGAAGGTAAATATTTGACTTCTTTTGATTGGGGGTTCCACTCAGCTGTGTATAACGAGTGTAGGCTTTGAAGTTAAACAATGTGCGAACGAACACATTATGTTTTTAATTATCTAAAGCTTTTAACTGAACGTTGGAACTGTAGAACTGGGCAGTTGGCACCAGTCCTCTTGAGGGTTACGGGTGCGGCAGCGGGTGTAATACCGGGGTGACGGACCGGGCAGATGCTCTTGTCTGGTGGTGGTGACCCCTCTACACGTAGAGCTGCACGTGCCGAATATCTATGTAAAACATCTGTTTCATTACTTTTTGTTCCATTTTATAAAGGATTGGATCTGTCCAGTCCTAGATGATGAACCGTTTCACATGGCGTCTGTAGAATCGTGTTCTTAACATGCTCACCATATGTTGACATCTGACTGCATTGCTACATCGCAAATATGACGATGAAAGCTTGTAAAACCTATAGGATTCGGTACAGGAAGGTAATACGGTATAGATTCTGATGATGTTCTGGTCCTGGGAGTAGGTCCAGGTTATATAAAGGGGGACAAAATACAATTGCCATATATTCACTTTTTCTTTTTTTTAAGCCCCACCTTCCCAGTTGCCAATAACAATGTTTTTGTTTGTGTGTGTGTGTTTGTGAGTGTGTACGTGTGTGACTGTAACGTTGACTACAGGGATCCTTCAGATTGACCTGCCCTCCTTGCAACTGTTAACTAATTGAAAGCAGCTTCTGTTTCAGGCAGATGACTGCCTAATGAACTGGCTGATTAAGTCATTAAAGTGGCTCTTGTTTATGCCAAGCAACTTTATAGTCGTGATTAGAGCCCTGTTGTTTAGATAAAGCTAGCACCTACAGGCAGGCAGCTTGCATTGTCTCAGTCACAGCTTTGCCTATCCTGTTTGAATCCCTGATTCCATTTGAGCACTAATTTACTGGATGTCTTAAAGGGTGCCTTCACATGTCGGAGGAGGACCACAAAAAAAACAAAAGAGTCAAGTACGCTCGTCCAATCAGCCGTGTGTCTGAATTCATCTTCTCCTTGCCGTCTCTTTTCTTTTCGCCTGTCAGCTGTTGTCCCCCCCCCCCCACTCCCCGCCCCCCCGACGTTTCTCTTTCACTTTCCTCTCTGTCTTTCCCCGCGGTGACGATCTGCCTGTGACCTCAAATCTTCACTCGCCCCTGCTCTCTCCTTCTCTACCCCACCCCCCTCTCCCTCTCTCTCTCTCTCTCTCTCTCTCTCTCTCTCTCTCTCTCTCTCTCTCTCTCTCTCTCTCTCTCTCTCTCTCTCTCTCTCTCTCTCTCCCTTCCCTCTGATGAGCTCGAGGAGACAAAGCCTGTCGGCAATCATGAAAGTAGGATGATTAACAGCAGACAAGTGACCTGGTAGACAGGTAGGAAGTGGCCCGCCGGCAGGTGATGGCGCTAACGCAGCCTGGGTATGAAGGTAGGAGGGGGAGGCAGAGTTGCCGGGGATGTGGCAGAAGTAGGACTGGTGATGTAAGGGTTGGCAGGCTGTTTGCTGGACTGTATGGTCAGCTGGGCCCGCCTCACTGTTGCCTTTGGCCTTTCTGATGGTGGACAGCACGGCTTCCTCCCTCACGCTGTTTCTATTTCGGTCTCTTCCCCAGAGGTACCCCCACACACGCATGCACGCCGTCGCATGCACACATGCACTTCACACGCACACACTTGCAGATAGGGGCACCTTCTCCTTTTGCTTCCCACGCTAGTCCTGTTCAGCAAAGGTCAAATGTCGTCGTTAGCTGGATCCATGTGTGTTTGGTGCGTTTAGTGTGCTTGTGTGTGTGCATGTGTGTCTTCGTGTGTGTGTGTATGTGTGTAAGGTATGGTTGAGTGGAGATTGTTCTGAACATGTCAGCATTGACAGTTAACTTGTTACTCTGGTCTGGGGAAGAATCCTATCTGTTCCTCTGGTCTGGGGAAGAATCCTATCTGTTACTCTGGTCTGGGGCAGAATCCTATCTGTTCCTCTGGTCTGGGGAAGAATCCTATATGTTCCTCTGGTCTGGGGAAGAATCCTATCTGTTCCTCTGGTCTGGGGAAGAATCCTATCTGTTACTCTGGTCTGGGGCAGAGCCTGCATTGTCTGTCGCGGCCCAGAAGGATAGGGCATTTACATTACATTTACATTAGTCATTTAGCAGACGCTCTTATCCAGAGCGACTTACAGTAAGTACAGGGACATTCCCCCGAGGCAAGTAGGGTGAAGTGCCTTGCCCAAGGACACAACGTCAGTTGGCATGACCGGGAATCGAACTGGCAACCTTCGGATTACTAGCCCGCTTCCCTCACCGCTCAGCCACCTGACTCCCTGCTACTGACTCCCTAGGGCAGGGTGGGAAAGGGAAGGAAGGGAAGTGACAAACGAGAAGGAAACAGGAAGTGAGGCGAGATGGACAGACAGGCAACCGAGGGCAGAAAGTAAGAACGACCTTGCCCCTCCCGTCCAATAACAGCGCCTGACCTCCCGTCCAATCACAGCGCCTCAGAGTCCTAGCAGCTGAGTTTGAGGTTAGAGTGAAAACAGAGCATTTCTCAGGTAATTAGGTATTGATTCGTACAATGCAGGAATGCTAAAAAGCCCCGCCTCGCACACACACCCTTCCCACACACACACACACAGCTCATCTCTCTTTCCCTCTCCCTATCTCTCTCTTCCTATCTCTCTCTGTGCTCCATGGCTGGGTGGAGATACATGGATAGGTGGAGACAGAGATAATGAAGATCAAACGGTTTACATCGCTGAAAAAAAAATAATCTGTCATTAGCATTAGCATTATTGGGAGTCAGGTGGCTGAGCGGTGAAGGAATCGGGCTAGTAATCAGAAGGTTTGTAGTTCGATTCCCGTCTATGCCAACCAAATGACGTTTGTGTCCTTGGGCAAGGCACTTCACCCTACTTGCCTCGGGGGGAATGTCCCTGTACTTACTGTAAGTCGCTCTGGATAAGAGCATCTGCTAAATGACTAAATGTAAATGTAATGTTAATTAGCAACATGACAGAACTCAAAACAGAAACACCAAAATCAAGCGCTCCTTCCGGGACGGAAAGAACTTTCCGTCCGCGCACTTAATGGATGGGGCATCACATTGAGACAACGTGAGGATGTGACTGTCAGTGGGAGACGGTAGCGCTGGAGGACAGGTCGGCTGGATGCGTTTACCTTGTCATCATTGATATCTGAACGCTGGGATAATCGCCCGGCCCCTCAGGGAGAGGTGTCACAGTCACCGTGACAACAGATTGACAGATGTGGGTGTGGTGACCCCCTCGGCACAAACACACACACACACACACACACACACACACACACACACACACACACACACACACTGACACACTCCCACAGTATATTACAGTAAATGCATGCAAACATACATACATATGCAGTACACACACACACACACGCTGACTGACCGTGCAGAAGAAGCTGTCAGCTCATGTATAAAACATGTTCATTATGTTCATATCATTACTCATGCACCTGACAGTTGACCTCATCAAGGACACAGCTTCCAGCCTGTAATTATATCTGACATTAAGTCAGCGAGGAGGAGGAGAGGTCAGGGCTAAGAAAAGACCTGGGTTTTAATAAGTGCTGTTGGACTCGGAACCAGGACGAATGGCAACACAGACAGACCACCTGTCTGACCCTGGATGCCCATCACAGAGATCGGAGAGCTTTAATTGTCGATGCATAATACCAAAAGTCAAACTAAAGCAAGCCCCCCGGTGCATTTAACTCCCCAATCTTCCTCCACGGGTCTATCTGATAGCTTTGGTTTCCCGAGCGGAACGGTTTTGATCGGATAACAAAAGAGAAAAAGGGTCATTTTTAAAGGATCTCTTTGTGCCTGGCTGTCGTGAGCTTTCTCTCCCTTGCTCTGTTTCATTCAGTGTATTGATATGCAGGGGTGGCGCGCCCAGCCAACTGTCACCGGTCTGATTCACAGCGGGCCCTGTTGACGGCCCTTTTAGAAAAGAGTCTAAGCAGGATCATTATGGAATACTAATGTAAAACAAGACACAGTTAATGTTCATTTGAGCTGTCATGTTCTCATTGGGCTCTGCATGCTTTTAATAGCATTCTTTTTTTCTTCAGTTTGTATAGTATGCAAATGTAAGGACTGGGTTTTTTGCTAGGTCCTTCAGCAGTAGCAATCAGCCCTATTCTATTCTGGTCTTTTCTTTTCTGGAGGATATGATGGGGAACAGCATTAGGTAACATAATGGGGCATTATTTGTCTGCTGTTTAAGAGCAGGCACTGTGCCAGACTACTAGGGGTCCTGCTGTAGGCATATGGCTCCTCTAAGCAGCCATGATGGATGTTCCAGGAGGGCCATCATCTTACCAGGGAGGGAGTCCGAGAGAGAGGGGAGAGAGAGAGAGAAATAGAGATGGGTGAGAGACACAGGGACAGAAAGGAGAGCGAGGGCGTGAGAGAAGAGAGAGCATTTGGGGGGGGGGGGGGGAGAGAAAGAGGGGAGTGAGAGAGCCAGTGAGAAAGATAGAGAGAGACAGAGGTAGAATGAGAGGTATAGGGAAAAATAAGCACCAAAATATCATGGAATTTATTTTGTGAGGCGAACAGAAGTATTTTCAGTATGACTATTTCTCAGTTTTCCAAATCTCACACGACAAAGACAGGTGTGTGTGTGTGTGTGGGGGGGTGGGGGGTTAGAGTGACAGTGTTGCCTCATCAACACTTATTTCCTCAAAACATGAACTTCTTTCGTGAGGGTGTCTTCCCAGCCTTTTTTGCAAACGACACATTTACATTTTGTTGGACTCTTTTAAAAAGGTTTTTGTTTTCTGTCACTCCACCTAGGAACACTGAGCGGGAGTGTGCAGTGCGAGTGCCGGTGTCGGCCTCGCCGCTAGTTAGCGGCTCTGGCTGCGATAGTCATTATGACCGAGGTGTTGATGTCGGGCCAAGACCGTCGCTGTCCAGGTTCATTATCTTGCTCATTAGTGAACGGACCGGCGCACTGCAGAGACACGGCGCAGGAGAAACATTGGAGGGCTGATCGAAATAAAATAAAATACGGGGAAATATTTGACTCTCTCTCCCACTCTCTGTGTCTCTCTCTATCATCCGCCCTCTCTTTTTCTCAACACCCAATCCTGTTTGATTGATAGGCTCCTGAAGCAGTGAATGTTCAGGCCCTCCTTCTAAAAGCTCTATAAATGCCCTCTCACTGGTTCACTGGCTCCCAACGGGGCATTTTAAGCGTCGACGACTTCTGTAAGACCGTCCGTCATTGCTGATGACGACGTGAAGGTTTCAACTGTCTTTCAATTCTTAGTGGTAGTGCGTTTGTGCGTATACGGGCGTGTATATGCGTGTGTGTGCGTTTGTGCAGGTGTAAATCAGAGGCCTGTCTCTGGCGGCAAGCCCAACCCTCCTGATCCACTCAGATGAGAGGAGATGGCCTCTTCAGCCAGCCAGACCATTCACTAGATATACAGCCTTCCCTGACATCATCACACACCAGGCAGCTCCTAGACACCAACATGAGCTTTCCGTTCAGCTGAGACTATTCACACCCAGAACAGTCACATCATAGGTGAACAGGCCGGCAGGTTGACAGAGAAGCAGGCAGGCAGGCAGGCAGGCAGGCAGGCAGGCAGGCAGGCAGGCAGGCAGGCAGGCAGGCAGGCAGGCAGGCAGGCAGGCAGGCAGGCAGGCAGGCAGGCAGTCATATAGGAAGATAGACATGCACACCATCAGGCAGGCAGCCACACAACCCCCCCCCACACACACACACACACACACATACATTCACCTATAGAGAATAACAGACAGATATGGAGGAACACAGTATGGAATGCTCAGTTTCTCCAGAGGATTACTGGAGATCAAGGTAATTACTTCAGAAACCAGAAAGCAATTTACTTGTCATGGCCAAAAAAATCCAGTCGTGTTGCTTCTCTACCTGGTGCCCCCCCCCCCCCCCCCCCCCGACTCTCATTAAGATACGACTGCACCGAGGGAGCTCTCCACAACGAGAGGTAATATCTGCCACACTCTGGGCAGCGGGAGGAGTGGAGGGACAAAGTAATAGCATTTAAGAGGAGCGAGGAGAAAATGAACAGAGATTGAATTTATACCAGGAGCTATTAAAAGGAGCCTCGTGCCAGAGTCGGAGGTGGAGAAGATGGAGGCCTGCAGGGAAACGGACGGGGAGGGAAGGCGACGGACGGAGGCATGGGTGGAGCTTACGGAGGGAGATAACAGGGTCAGGGGGAATGGAAGAGAAGATAGATATGTGAGGTAAACCGCAGCAAATCAGAGCTTTTTTTTTTTTTTACACACTTTGTTTTGGGTTTAACGTGTTGGAGAGTGCCCATGCAGGCGTTTAAAACGCAGAACGGCGTGCACGTGGGAGAGTGCCCGTGTGTGGAGGAAGTCTCGCTGTCTGTGGTTTGTAGATGTTTCAGATAATCGTGTGGCGGCGGGGATGGTGCAGTGTGTGGGCCGAGGTTATTATAGAAAAAGCTGTGTGTTTGTGCTTGTTTGTGTGTGTTTGTCCTTGTTTGTGTGTGCTTGTGCTTGTTTGTGTGTGTGTGTGCGTGCTTGTGTGTGTGTGTTTGTGTGTGTGTGTGTGTTTTGCTGCACTGCAGCCTTTTTTGCCCCCCCCCCCCCCCCCCCCCCCCCCCAGAAGCCAGTCCTCAAGAGCGAAGAACTCTCTGCGAGACAGGAAGTCAAGTGTGTGTGTTGAAGCAAAGTGACATGGGTGGCTAAAACCTGTCACCATCGCTTGACTTCCCCCGGTATTCCCAGGGAAGTGTCCTGCTCTCCTCTGCTCTCTGCTCCTTCACATTAGCCTTCTGCGCACACGTGCGCGCACACGCACGTCCAAACGCGCGCGCACATGAATATGGGTATGCACACGCCGACCCGAGCACACTCTTCCCGTGGTTGTGTCCTCCAAAGGGTGATACTGTCAAAATGACACTCATGAGCCTAAGTCAGCTGCCACTGTTGCCCTCACTCAACCGCTACCCACAATCCATCTGTCTCCGTGCCCTTTGCACCAGCACTGTGGCACCACGTGCAACCTATAGCTTCCCCTTAAAAAAAACGTTGATTGACTTCCTTCGTGACATCATTTTTTTGTTGGACTCTTTTGTTTTGTTTAGGGTGCACGCACACACACACACACACACACGCACACGCACATCAAGACACAGGGAGATGTGATTTGTGCACTAGCGGCTTAAAGGCACAAAATTGCTCACCAATAGGTTGTTTCACTGGCAGTGTTTTCTCAGAGCCTGTGGTATAACTGCTAACAAGGAGAGACAAGATAGCAGGACCTGCAGGTAATTTAAAACACCGTCTGCAGATACTCTAGCTGTCCAGATCCAGGAACAGAAGTGCTCTGTCAGCCAATAGCTGATACCTTGGGGGAATTAATTCACGGTTGCGCAGGGTCAAGAGGGGAATGCAATGGAAGTTTCTGAGACGCATGCTAACTGTTTCTAAGTCTTACAAAACACCGTTTATTACATCTTACCTCTTCCTTCAAACCCTGGAGTGAAAAGTTTTTGTTGTCACTCATATAGTGGCATAAGGCTTCTACCTCACAGTGACAGATTAGTGGAAGGCAGAATGCATTATGTGCACTCAGTATTCAACCCACCCCATTCATTGTTCGGCTTGGAAACCTATTAGCCATATTTCTGTAAATACACTGTGTGTGCTCAGGCAGCTGAGATGTTAGTATCCCGGTTAGCCGTGACAGAGAAAATACTACATATATATAATTTTTTAAGTAGAAAAATGTTTTTATCGCTTGAAGCACAAAGAAGTGATTAAGAAGATTAAGCTCCAGGTACGACGTGCTGCCTGTGTTCTCCTGTGTGCCCGACCAGGCAGATGGTCCTTCTGTGCTGTGGACGTCCACCCAACCTGAGTTAGGATGGGGAAATGCTCGTGCTGCCAGTGGCTTATCTCACGTCAGCAGTACGGGCAGTCCCACGCTCAACTGTGAGCACAGATAATGGTGTTTGTGCATAGCAGATAATGAGAGGAAAGGGATTCCTACCTTGTTTGTGCATGTGTGTGTGTGGAGGTGGTGGTGGGGGGGGGGGGTACTGTGTGTGTGTGTGTGTGGAGGTGGGGGGGGGGGGTACTGTGTGTCTGTGTGTGTGGAGGTGGGGGATGTGTGCATTCACTGTTGCCTCAGCTACATGTCTACTGCCTTTTGCCCAGTTTTCAGAACGCAAACGACATCCAATTTGAAAAACCTCGCAAAGATTTCAACCTCCCTGTTTTGACGGACAGATTGTATTTCCAGACATACCCTCACACGAAAAAGCCTGGGATCTTACCGTCTTAAGTATGTATGTAGCACCGTCGAAAGCTTGTACGGTACGACGCAGTGTTGCTCTTGGAACCCTGTGATGTACTCTTGGTCTAACGGTAGGTCTGGGGAACCGCAAAATCAGGACAGTGGAAGTGGTGTAACTTTCTGTAGATGTTTCGTTCTGTGGGCAAGCAGCTAACAGATCCCCGTGGGCGTTCTCTTCTAGAGTGGTTGTGAAGTGTTTACAGAAGCAGATACACACACACACTCACATTTCCCTGAGGGTCCTCTTTCCAACCATCTTTGCTGCCCAGAATCAAGTTTCCCCATGAGCAAGGCAAGCAGATAAAGACATATTTAACATTTAGTCATTTAGCAGACGTTCTTATCCAGAGCGACTTACAGTAAATACAGGGACATTCTCTCCGAGGCAAGTAGGGTGAAGTGCCTTGCCCAAGGACACAACGTCATTTGGCACAGCCGGGGAATCGAACTGGCAACCTTCAGATTACTAGCCCGCTTCCCTAACCGCTCAGCCACCTGACTCCCTGTATATATATATATACATATATTCACTCAGAGTGATCTTTCCTTCACTGCCCCTCTTCCTACTGTATCTCACCACCAGACTGTCCTCACTGCCCCTCTACCTACTGTATCTCACCACCAGACTGTCTTCGTGGCTCTTGTGGCTAGGGCTGGACTGGTGGCTAGCCCATGCAGCCTCTCAGCTCCACTGTAAAGGTCAGAGTAGGGGCCCAGTGCTAAGTCAACGATGAGAGGCCCTGGACAGCTCTGGGAGCCAACACACTTCTCTATCTATCCATCCCTCCAGCAGAAATTTGACTCTGAGCTGCCTGCATCACCGATCGCTTCTGTCTGTCCCCCTCAACTTGCCTCCCCAGTGGGCTTGGGGCCCCTCCAATGCCCCCTGACCCTGGTCCTCTGCACCAGCTGTTCAGACTCAAGTTTCCCTGCAGGAAGCCTTATCTCAGCAGTAGTCCACACCAATCTTGGGCCCAATACGCACCTCTCATGTCTGAAATAGTTGGGGTGCACTTGATTTAGTGAGCCTTGCATGCAGGGTTCACACCATCGTCACTCTCTCCTCCACATACTCAGTGTAGGCTGTAACTCAGGGCTGGTGACCTTTTTTTCCATGCTCACACATACACACACACATTCACACACTCACACACAGAAATGAGTTAACAAGCGTTCCCCTCCACACCAGTGTGACAGCTAGCCCTCAGGCTGTGTAGAATTACCGCCCATTGTCATAACTCTGACATACAGAGTTAGCCAGCTAGCGTATGTCAGACTACCGCCTCATACAGAGTTAGCCAGCTAGCGTATGTCAGACTGCCGCCTCATACAGAGTTAGCCAGCTAGCGTATGTCAGACTACCGCCTCATACAGAGTTAGCCAGCTAGCGTATGTCAGACTGCCGCCTCATACAGAGTCTGCGTGTGTCTGACAGCCTTGTTGTTCCAAACACAGCTGGCAGGGGGCTTGTGGGACAGGGACAGTGGCAGGTGGTCAGCAGTTCACAGGCCGGGGTGCAGGAATGTCAACAGCACACGACTCGAACAGGCAGGAACAGTCGTTTCCCTTCAGTGTGGAAACTGAGCGTGGAAGAGGACCCACTCTCGCCTGGTACTGTGAATGGTAGATGCTAGATACTGTTGATTAGTGATTAATCACATGGTAACAGTGGGTTGGGGGGGGTTCTCCTTTTTATGTAACCCCCCCCCATCTCACTATAGTTGGCTTGCAGAGAGAAAACTGCTAGGGGACTGGTGTTTGAGTGCGTGTGTGTGTGTGTTTGTGTGTGTGTGTTTGTGTGTGTGCAGGGGTCTGCGTGTGAACCCATACTCTATCCTGCCTGTCAACACTCCTCTTCAGTGTAGTCATCACTCAGGGTCGGAGACACACTCGCACACGAGCGCGGAGAATGTGTTCAGTCAGCAGACACAGATATGGACAGGGTGATGGGCCTCTGTGTTATTTTCAGACAACACGATTGATCAGGAAGAGACCAACCATACGCTCTCTTTTTTTCACCTTCTGCTTCGTCACTCTCCAATCTCCAGACATCAAATTGTTCTCCAGGAAATCGAATATGGATTTATTTTATATGATTGTCAAACATCTATCTATCTATCTATCTATCTATCTATCTATCTATCTATCTATCTATGTATCTATCTATATATCTATGTATGTATCTGTATGTCTGTCTGTCTGTCCTATCTATCTATATACCTTTCTACGTATTTGTCTTACGGAGCACAGCTGTCATCATCCTGCCTTAACAGTAAATACTGTATACCACGAAACAGAAGACATCGGTAATTAATTAATACCTGGAGAGGCACTCATTAACTGCGTTGAATTATCCCTTCAGGCCCACTCCCCTGCAGAGCATGGGGCACTCTTCCAGCTGTGTGTGTGTGTGTTCGTGTGTGTGTGTGTGTTCGTGTGTGTGTGTGTGTTCGTGTGTGTGTGTGTGTTCGTGTGTGTGTGTTCGTGTGTGTGTGTGTGTGTGTGCGAAGCTTGCATTGGAAGTTGTCATCAAGGACAAAGTCTAACGAAGGATGTGTAGAACAGAATGTTTATTATGATTTGTTTACAAAGTCCATTGTCACACTGCATGTGGTAGCCCCTGCACCCCCCCCCCCCCACACACACACACATTACTAACCATAGTCACATGACCAGAATTTAAGAAAGGTGTTCTGAGGCAAGGACATGTGACATAGAGAGCTAGAGAGTGGATCTGGGATTCAGATCGGCAGCATCAGTCCGAGTTCTATAACTCAGGATGGCCTTTTGAGAGAATATGGATTATTATCTTGTTGTTCAACAACATGGCTATTGATCCGGCCCCTACTCCATTATTTATTTTCTCGATATAGAAACACACTCCTACCCTCGTTGATTGGATTCCCATGTCCTCGTTTCCATCTCTCTATCCCTCTCTCTTTATTTCACTCTGTCCTTCCTAGTCTCTCCCTCTCTCTCTCTCTCTCTCTGTCCTTTTTTAACTCTCGCTTTCGCTCCATCCCTCTGTCTCTTCGTACCTTTCCCTCTTCCTCTATCTCCCTTTCTAACTTCAACTCCCCCCCCCTCTTTCTCTCTCTTTTTCTCTCTGTGACCTTTCAACACGGTTGTTGTGAAGGCCGTGTGGATTGTCATTTGTCTGTCTATTGACACCTTCGCATCAGCTTTCACAGCAGTGTGAACCGAGACACAAAATGGACCCTGAAGGCAATTTTTTAACCATTTTTTACAAAACAATCGGCCTGATTTTGAGATTCCAGTTTCGTGGCATTCGCCGTCTTCTGGAACTGACGGCAGCGTGATGATGAGTACAGAGCGGCAAAGCAGATGTGCGAGGGATGGTGATGCTGTCATTGTGCAAGATGGAAACTTCTGAGGGTTCCGTTCTGACAGGTTCTCGGTTCTATAAATAAGAGAGCCAACTGATGAACTGGGTCACGAATGTGCTTCTATAAATAGAGTTTGTTGTTCTGTAACGTCTTGACACGAAAACATCTTGCCTGAACAACCCCATCCTACATAGTAGTAAATTATTGTGTTAGTTAAGCAGAGAAGATAATCTGTTAGTCTCCTAATGTCCCAGTTAGGAAACGCGTACAGTACTGTGAAAAGCAGGATTCACATCCTGAAGGGGAGATGAGGCGCTTGCTTACAGTTTTTCTCAATTGTTTACACACAAATACTGGTACTTGAGACACAATGACCACAAACATGTAACTCTTGCACCAACCCCATGAACCAATTCTGCTAAACTACAAGCACAATTCCTGCTTTCCACTCAAATTGCAGTTCTAAAACACACTTTTTTCAAAACACTACACACAATTCTCTGCATTTGGCACAATTTTCATGAAGAAAATCTTTAGTTTTCACAAGGAACACACTGCCATTCAAATACCTACACTGACTCATCGCATGGACAAACACCTGTCACACAGTTTTACAATTAGCAATCAGAGCTTTAGCATAAAAGGGCAACAGGTGACCTCTTCTGTTTTGGAGCAATGGATGCCAACATTGGAAACAGAGGCAGAGGAGTGAAAGTAAGAGGAGGAGGACGGGGAGGACGAGGATGGCCAAGGACCATAATCTCTGATGAGGTCCGAGCCGCTTTGGTTGACCATGTGGTCAACCATGGGCTAACAATGAGGGAGGCTGGGCAAAGAGTACATCCAAATTTGAGCAGGTACACTGTAGCATCCATCATCCGGACTTTCCGAAATGAGAATAGGTAAGAAATCTATTCTCGCTACAAAATTGCAGTAGGCCTACTGCATATCAATACAGTACTCAATGAGTACAGTAGTACAGTATTGCCTGTGGACTGTTCTGTAGGACTGTAAAAATAAAGTATGTTTCAAGTATTTGGAAAATGTATTCCTACTTTGTATTCCTACACAGTATTTACAGTATTTTACTATTTGTTTGGCAGAACTGAAAGATTACCAACACAAGGTGGTCGGGAACGTCTTCTGTCTCCTGAACAGGAAACTGAAATCATGAACATGGTCCTAGAAAATAACGCCATAACATTACGGCAAATACAAAGAAAAATAATAATAATGTAACTGTATACACTATACAGTAAATTATTCTGTTGTTTTGGATGTAGACCACTGTATGTGCAACTTTGTGTTGGTTGGGATGTACACTATGTACATTTTTTGTCTGGGGAAAAATACGTAAAATATATTTGTTACCGTGTATTTCTGTGTTCTGAGTATAAAAACAATATTCTCAAATATTTTACAACACACTTATGTATGTGCTGTCTGTAGTAAGTGTAACACTGAACAAAAAAAGGCCTAACTCACTATGATGAATGAAGAAGAAGTGTTTTCCATTCATCATAGTGTTTTACATTGAGCACATCAGTGTTCAAATGGTTCTTATAAATGTCTATTCATATGATGGTTTGAGATTAAATAACATTGTTTTGAATGTTAAGTTTAATTTGCAGGAGAAGTGAGGGGTTTTGCCCATTGTGTGTGTGTTTTTTTGATTTGTGTGTAGAGTTCTGAGAGTATGAGGTAGGCATTCAGAAATGTGTGTAACCAATCGAGAAAAACTGTAAGACCATCGGTTTAACCACGCACATATCTATCGGGTTTGTGCAGGTCGGATATTGACTTGACTTCAGTTTCAGAGCTCACAGCAATCCTGATTGAGTCACAACACAAGCGTCCCAGAACCGTTCATCCCTCTGCTTGCGTGTGGACCGGGAGCCAGGGAGATCTGAGCGGATCTGATGCCGTCTGAATTTAGACCTTCTCCCATTCTTTCCTCCTCCCCTCTTCTCTACTGCCCCCCTTTCCACCTCTACCCCCCCCCCACCCCCCCCCTCTCTGCCAGGTGTTAGGGTAGGCGAGCCGCAGGGGTGTGTGTGTGTGTGTGTGTACCAGGCTGTTGGCGCTCTCTCACCTACACACACGTCCTGATCAATACTCCCAGGGCCATCTATATTTAACACACTGCTCGGCTAAACTCACCCCCCATCACCCTATTGATCACTGTGCTGATAGACTGTTGCTGGGCAAACACAAACACACACACACACACACACACATCGTAGGCACGTGCGCACAAACACACATGAACATGCTCACACGCACATACACATGCAAACAGAGGAAGGTAAACAAGTGGATGACATTTGAAGGTGTTCAGGAACTTTTTACTTCCTCAAGTTCTCACTATCTATCCGCTGGAGACTTTACACCCCAAACATTGCCATAAATGTGTTGTTGGCCCAATGCCACATGATTGGTGGGATGGAAAAGAGGGCGTATACCAGTACAGTATCTCAAACAAAAGTGTCAAATTCACAGACGAGCGTTGCTTTGTTATTTCTACCCTGTTGGGGTGCGTTTGAACTGTCAAGGCGGGGCTGCCAGCCTGAAGCAGCCTAATAGCTATATTGAAAGTAGCATCTCTCATAGTGATTTATCAAGCACGTCATCACCTAAAGGTAGCAGTTGGCGGTGTGTCAGCGTGCTTTGTTCTGTATAAACCACGTCTATGTTTACCTCGCCTGTCTGCTCCACTGGTTCTCAAAGGAAAGTTTGGGGGAATATGGCAGGGAAGCTCGGAGCACAATCTAGAAAGAGAGACAGTGAAGGTAAGGTAATGGGGTTTGCGTTCAAGGTAATTGTTAGTTAACAGTTTTGTCAGCAAACGCGTCGTCGAGGCATGCTCTGGCTCGACGGGGACGAGCAGCGTGTCATCAACACTCTATCACACCTCTGATGTGGAGATCCTCTTTCAGGAATGTGATAACAGCTTTCTTCGGCGAGAAGAAAATGTCCAGTAGATACTGTGTTG
>NC_090075.1:3243553-3389274 GCF_038355195.1 Osmerus mordax
CTGTCCATCTGTCTATCTGTCTGTGTGTCTTCCTGTCTGTTTATCTGTCTTCCAGTCTGTGTGTCTGCCAGTCTGTCTGTCTGTCTGTCTGTCGATCAGCCTGCAGTGGTGTCTGTCTGAAGCAGCCAGAGTAGGCCCCCCCCCGTCCCCTCTCAGCTTCCTGTGTCCTGGCTGTGAGCTTTCTGTTCTCAGTAGTCATCCTGCTGTTCGCCTGATTAAGTAGAGCCGTGGAGAGTCACAGTCAGATTAGACACCATCCTGGGAGGCCTCTGGCTAATGGTGCAAAATAACAACATGTTTGGCTTTCCTCACCGCTCCCCCCCTCTCTTTCTCTCTCTCTTCTCTCTCTCTCTCTCTCTCTCTCTCTCTCTCTCTCTCTCTCTCTCTCTCTTTCTCGCCGTGTTTCTCCCTGTCTCTCACACCACCCATCCCCTCCACACACCTCACACACACATTCTCTTTCTTTTTCTGTCTCTCTCTCTCGAACACTCCCTCTCACACACAAACACACACACACTCAGTCCGCCTCTCTCTCTCCCCTCTCTCTCTCTCCCTCTCTCTCTCTCCCTCTCTCTCTCTCTAGACTATTTCTTCACCCTGTAATGCAGGGCCACTGAAGCAGATATTTTCAGTCAGGCGGTGTTTGTGGGCAGCCTCAGCAGGGGTCCTGGCAGCAGAGCATGGTCAGTGACTGATCGATCATGTGTCTGTCCTTGTCAGTAGTGTTGTCTGCCAAGTCACAGAGATCATTTTCACCTCGCACACTTGACTACACGCACAAAATCGAAATAGTTAATTCAACAAAGCAGTATCTCACTTTAGGTAGGTCACAAGATATCCCGAAGGAAACAGCACAGAGATGCTACGGTGTTTGACGTCCACTACGCGGTAAGCGGAAGTGATGTCGTACATCCCTTATGTTGATTGGTCCTCGGGGTGTTCTTCCCCGGGCACCCCATCAATAGCAGATAAGAATGTGTTTGTGTGACTTCTGACTTTGAGACACACACAGGACCTGACGAACCAATATTGGTAGCTGTAATAAATGGCGAACAGAAGTTACCACTGGATCTACTTCCGTATGTAAAGGAAGGGCTTTAACAGGGCTTACTGAGACGCCCCGACAGCTGACTTTGAGGCTGTCTAACGCTGCCTCCGTGGCCTCAGCTCTGTCATCCCTGTCGGAGAGAGGATTGTGGGAGTCTCTGTTGAGATGGCAGGGCAGATATGCAGAAGAACTCTGACCTGGGAGATGATATCTGGTGACTGAGAGGAGGGAGACGAGCTGAGACTGATAAGAGGAGAGAGCAGGAGGAGGATGGGGTGCCCTGCCAGCACCGCGTGTGAGTTTGTTTGTGCGAGCGTATTTTAGAGTGCGTGTGCTTTTGAGTGTGTGTGTGTACGTGTCTTCTTGTGTGTGTGTTTGTGTGTGCGCGAGGCATTATGCCAGAGAAAAGCATGGAATATATTGGTGCCTGTCAGGGGTTTAGACAGTCTCAGTTGGAATCTGAACACAATTCTCTCTCTCTCTCTCTCTCTCTCTCTCTCTCTCTCTCTCTCTCTCTCTCTCTCTCTCTCTCTCTCTCTCCTCTCTCTCTCTCTCTCTCCCTAACACACACACACACACACACACACACAAGCCGACACCCACACACATACTTTTTACACACACACACACAAACATCCTGTAGCCACGTAACCTTCTTAGTTGAGGTCATCCCTGAATTCACACTGTCAAGTAGGGTCACAACCCCTAGAAGACCCTGGCGGGACCCCACTCATCGCCAGATGATCCCAGCCTGACCCCCTCGTCTCCTGGCCCACTACATTCCCAGCCCCTGTAGAGAATGCCTGCTATCCACACATAACCACCGGCTAGCTCTCACCAACAACATTTTTCTGCCGTGAGCTTGCTGGCTACCGTTGCATCCTTTCCTGGAAGTCGGCCTGACAGAAAACAACAAGAGGACCTCCATCCGTACATGAATACTCATCATAGAACACTAGCATAGCAAAGTAGGATCATCGTTTTGGGTAGTAAAGTATATATGTTTTCTACACTATGTTTATTTGGTTTTTCGCTGTCATACATTCATGATACTGTATTGGGTGCTACATCTATCTTGCTCTTCACCTCAACTGTAGCAGATGAACTCTGCTACACGCATTTTGCTGATTCATCGGCTCAAGGGAAAGAGTTTGTAAAAGTCTCCATCACCACATTTGAACTTAAATGCCTTTTTGGGGCAAAAAATAAAAGAGTGATGCTGAAATGGTTTGACTGGGGTAGAGATCTGGCCTTTGCGAGGCATCTGAGACTGTTGAGCTGAATTGTTCCAGGGGCCAGAGAGCTGCTGAAGGTGCTGTGATGGCAGAGAGAAGACAGTAGAAATGAAAATGTCAAGTCTCTAGGAGGTCAGACATGAGCAGCAAACACAGTTTGTACTGAGCGTGCGAATGTGGCAGAGCATAATGCGTGTGTGTGTGTGTGTGAGAGAGAGAGAGAGAGAGAGAGAAGGAAGAGGGTTTTCATCATTATAATGAGCCACTGCTTGCTCTCGAAACCTTCCATACACAATCACCGCTACACACCCACATAGCCGCCCCCCGCCCCCCGCCCCCCACACACACACACGCACTCACTCACACTCACTCACACATTGACACTCTTTCTAACCGTGCTCCTTCCCTTTGTCAAGGGGCTGGGGATGAACTCTTTCTCTCTCTCCTCCCTCATCCCTCCATCATCCCCCCCCTTCATCTTTAATCCCTCGCTAACAGAAGCTGGAACAAAGACTAGCCCTGAGCTGGGGAAGAGGCTGCGCTCTGCCAGGGAGGAGGGACGCACTGCTCTGGATGACTCCAGTCTCACACAGTACACACTGCCACCACGCACTGACGCGCATCGCTTTCTTAGATATGGGATTTTACAGTGTTGCCACAGCCTATGGTCTTTTTCGATACTGCGTCCCGTCGTGTAAGTCCCATTTGTAAGCGCGTGGTGTTTCCATCAAGCTGTGGAAAAACGGCTAAAGGACATGATCACTTCATTGGATCATTTGTTATTAAGTCCTATTGCTTTGTGTTAGACACATGCTAATGCAGTGGAGGTATTTGAACAGATGTTTTACAGAAGGGTGATCTCAGGAAGACACTGCATACAATAGAATGAGAGGGGGTGATGTAGTGGTTTCCTAGCAGGGAAGGCTTGGTGTATATCTGGACACTGCCTCTTTGTCTCAGGTCCCAAGGGAAGACTGGCCGTTTGAACTGATATCCTCCTATTGTCCTCCTCCTCCTCTCCTCTCATCTCCTCTCCTCTCCTCTAATCTCCTCCTCTCCTCTCCTCTCCTCTCCTCGCTCTCCTCCTCCTCTCCTCTCCTCCTCCTCTCCTCTCCCTCCTCCTATCCTATCCTCTCCTCTCCTCTCCTCCTCCTCTCCTTTCCAATAACCTATGGTGGTATGTACATGTGTGAATGTGTGTGTGTGTGGTTCCAGGAGTGTTTGGCGTGAGTCCCCCCCGCCTTCACTGTCACCATCAGCACCACCAGTCCTCATCTGACATGACTGTGCCACTAACAATGTCACCACGGCTGTGGCATTTCCAAACGGGGCCTAACCCCACCACATCAACCCATTCAACCCTCTCTGTGAATCACCGAGCCTCCCCGCCTCATTTGTCAAATGAACGAATGACGGCGAGCTCTGAAAGAATGGGCCGTGAAGATCATAGTTCTTTATTTTGTCACTGTGGAGATCACCTTACACATCGTTAGGTTGTTACCCGTGGATACTGGATTACCGTGCAGGTCTTTAGGTTGTTACCATGGAGATCGGTGTGCTTGTCATTATGTTGTTTGTGTGAGGGCGCTGGGAGAGACAGAGGGAGAAGGAGGGAGAGAGATGGAGAGATATCGAGGGAAGGAGGAAGAAGACAGAGGGTGAGAGGTAAGGATGGAGGGAGACGGAGAGAGTGAGAAAGAGGGAGGGGGTTAGACGGAAGGATGGAGAGAGCGGGGGGAGAGAGTAGGAGGAGAGAGATAAAGAGCATGAACAAGGTAAGAGAGAGAAAGAGAGAGAGAGAGAGAGAGAGAAGGAGAGAGACAGAGAAAGTTACAAAGAGAGGAACCAAGATAGAGAGGGCAGTCAGTGGAGCCATGCTGCACTGCCTCTGCATAAGGATTATGCAAATATGGATTCTGTTGAGGAAATTGATTTGAGGGCGACAGCTTCAACACAGGGCCCTTCCTAAGTCTCTCAGATAACGAGTTCCCTCAGACCTCACTGCCAGGCGGAAACGTCAAACGAGCAAGGATTTACCGGCATCATTATACCACCCTGCACCATCTCATGACATCAGACTAGAATAGGCGGGTTTCTGTCTCGGCCCACAAAACGGTCTTTGGGAAAACCCTTTTCTTCTCTCCATTCTCTCTCTCCCTGTCGCAACTAATCCGCTGTGACCGTGTGACTCGGCCCGGTTACGCAATCCTTTTAAGCGTTTGGCAAGCGAGCCGTGCCCCGGAAAGATGCCACGCCGAACACGGAAGGAAAAACTGGCCCCAGGCTGCGGGCGCGGAACACGACTCGCAGTCCAAGTTGTGTCTGGAGCGAGCACAGGAGGGAGCTCCCCTGGTCCTTTAGCAGCCCGCTGGGCCCCTCGCCAAGTCCTCCCAGGACGCTGGACTGGGTGGGAGGGAGAGAGAGAGACAGCGAGAGAGAGACAGAGAGAGAGAGAGAGACAGAGAGAGAGAGAGAGAGAGAGAGAGAGAGAGAGAGAGAGAGAGAGACAGAGAGACAGAGAGAAAGAGACAGAGAGGACAGAGAGACAGAGAGACAGACCAGAGAGAGAGAGAGAGAAAGATAGAGAGGGAGAGAGAGAGAGACAGAGAGAGACAGAGAAAGAGACAGAGAGAGAGAGAGAGAGAGAGAGAGAGAGAGAGAAAGATAGCGAGAGAGAGACAGAGAGAGAGACAGAGGAGAGCGACAGAGAGAGTGACAGAGAGAGAGACAGAGATAGAGAGGGAGAGAGACAGAGAAAGATAGAGAGGGAGAGAGAGAGAGACAGAGAGAGAGACAGAGAGAGACAGAGAAAGATAAGAGAGGGAGAGAGAGAGAGACCAGATGTGTGGGTGTGTCTCGGGGGGGGGGGGCGACATCTCCTCTGGGATGTGCTGAGTCGGAAACGGGGGGGGGGGGAGGGGGGGGGGGGCGAGGTTGATGTTGACACGGCGCGCTGCAGGTTGTTGGTTTCCTGTGTTTGTGTACTCGGACAGATGGATCTTTGGGGCGGTTCTGTGAGGTCACGTTCACTGTTGCTGGATGTGGACCATAGCCGGTGCTTGTGTGCACTGTTTTTGGCAACACTTTGACTGACCTGATGTTGTTTTTCTGTCTCCCTCCCTCCCTCCTCCTCCCCCCATCCCTGCCAACGTCCCATCGTCCTCCTCCATCCACCAATGTCCACCTCTCTCCTGTCCTCCATGACCCCCCCCCCCCTCTCCTCCCAGCATGCCCCCAGGGGACGTTCAAGTCCAGCCAGGGGGCAGGGGCTGTGCCTGCAGTGCCCGCTCAACAGTCGCTCCACCGTGGAGGCCGCCACCATCTGCGGCTGCCGCAACGGCTATTACCGCGGCGACATGGACCAGCCCGAGGCAGCGTGCACTAGTAAGTCTCTCGACCTATCCTGACCTTTGACCGCGTGATGAACACACACGTGCACACACACATGCACGCTAGCACACACGCGCTAGAATAACCCAGCACCTCATACCCAGCCCTACGTTTCGACGCGGAGGGACGCTAGGATATGTGAGGGCGTGAAAAGATGCTGGAAGTAGTCCGACTGTCTCTGAGGTGTGAGACCGTCCAGAGGCTGTCTTCCCCCCATGACCCAGAAACAGGTAATGTAGGTCGGGGCGTGAATAACACTGTCCGGTCCCTAAGCCCTAACCAGACCTCCGAGCCACCACCCTCCTCCCTCCCTCCCTCCCTCCCCTCCCTCCTGGTTCCTCTCCGCTCAGCCCCCACAGGGACAGGAAGTGGGGCGCTCTATCTAGGTGACCTGGAAAAGGAGAGAGATTCTTGGGGAAAAACAGGCAGGAGAGACCAGCTCATTCATGGATGCTCCTGTGTGGGGTCTCTCTTTGTGAATGAATTGTGGCTTGCAGGAAAACAAACATGTTGAAACGGTGCTGCACCGGCCAGATGCCATCCAGACATGTTCTTTGCTCGGGGTGTAGTGGTAGTGGTGTGTGTGTGATTGTGTGTGTGTGATTTTGTGCGTGTGTGTGTGATTTTGTGTGTTTAAGCAAATGTGTATGAACGAGCAAGTGTTTGCGCGCAAACGTGCGGTCGAGCGCGTCCCTGTGTGCATGCGATCTTGCGATCCCGCGCGCATGTGCACACGTGCAGCAAAGTGCAAGTGAAATGCTGCACTGTGACGTCGGGCCCATTTTGCAGTTCTTTCATGTGGCTGCGCCTCGGCTCGGTGATGAGGCCTGGCGTCCTGCAGAGCCTGGGCCCACGGTGATGTTCTAATCCTCATTACCCCCTCCTCTTCCCTGGGGCTGGTACATCCAGAGAGTGGCCTCCTGCTGTGGACCCTGGAGAACAGGCCTTTATCCCCCTTCTTCCCCTGCCAGTTCCAGGCCTGGATCCCCTGGTAGTGTGATTAACAGGATGAAGCCTCTCTCTCTGGGGCGTAGAGTTAGCTCTCAGATGCATCGGGAAGACATGCTGGGACTCACACGTGAGAGGGGAGAAAGAGAGGGCGAGGGAGAGGAAGAAGGAGAGGGGGGGCAGAGGGGGGCATGATTGAAGAGGGAAAGAGAGAAAGACGACAAGAAAAAAGAGAGATGAGTAAGAGAGAGTGCGGGAGGGGAAGCGAGACAAGAGAGAAGATGGCAGGAGAAGGAGAACAGAGGAGATGAAAGAAGAGAAGAGGAGAGCGGAGGCGAGGAGAAAGAGAGAGAGAGACTTCCTCCTCACGCACTCACTAGCACACCAAGGGTGCCCCTGATCTCAGTGGTCCAGTCCCCCGCAAACACCAGACATTCCCAGGGGCGTGCGCTCCTCGGAATGGGTCCCGGGTCTGAACCGTGAGGCTGGTTCAGACCTGATGCCGAGCTCCCATTGTTTCCACTGCGCTGTCATCTGTCTGTTGTCTCTGACCAGCCGGTCGCTTATCCCGTCAGCGTGGATGTAGAGCAGGCCTGTGTAAACCACCACCTGCTGGGGTACAAGACTGAATGACTCGGCAGTGTTGAACACGTTGGATGTTGGGGAGTTGGGGTGGAGGGTAGAGCGCTCCTTCTCCCTGCTGCGTGAGGCTGGGAGCGATGGGGACTGTGGGAGTTGGGGACTGTGTTGACTGTTTGTCAGTAATCACCTTCATTAGAGATGAGTATTGTGGTGGAGTTGAGAGTGAGAGTATGTTCGCATCACACGCTCATACAGATAGACACAGACACAGACACAGATCGACAGACACAGACTGACAGACAGATACAGGAGTCAGGTGGCTGAGCGGTTAGGGAAGCGGGCTTGTAATCAGAAGGTTGCCAGTTCGGCCGTGCCAGATGACGTGTCCTTGGGCAAGGCACTTCACCCTACTTGCCTCGGGGGAATGTCCCCTGCACTTACTGTAAGTCGCTCTGGATAAGAGCATCTGCTAAATGACTAAATGTAAATGTAAATACAGACTGTCACATAAAGGCACACACACACACACACCACACTCAAGGTCATGATCATGAAACAGAATGAGGCCTGACAGATGGATTGGGAGATGAGATGTTCTCTCCAGGGTTTTCCAGAAGGACAAGGTTAAATATCAAAGTTTTCTTCGCGTATCTTGCCTGAATGTGACAGCTGGACTTTCATCGCTTTACACGGGTAAAAAACAACTGAACCAGTCCTGTAGAACGCAGACAGACACACTGAAGCACATTCTGAAGACAACCCAGGCTGACAGGCAGAGAAAGAGATTTGCAGGCCAGAATATTTATGCCCTTTGAAAGATTTTCTCAACAGTGAAATTGATAAGGCTTTCATAAAATGTATCCGACAAGACTATCAAAGTAACTAGTGGGACCGGAACTTTCAAACACCCAGTAGTTGAATCGTTAAAAAGGGAAAATCATTTTACCTTTCCATTCACCATCCTCTCTATTTTCCTTGCTCCCGCCTCTCCTTCATTTGTCTTTTCATCCCTCCTTCTATCCCTCCCTCCCACCCTTTGTCCATCATCCCTCCCTCCCTCCCTCCCCTCCCTCCCTCCCTCCCTCCCCTCCCCTCCCCTCCCTCCCTCCCTCCCTCCTCCCTCCCTCCCCTCCCTCCCTCCCTCCCTCCCTCCCTCCCTCCTCCCTCCCTCCCTCCCTCCCCTCCCTCCCTCCCTCCCTCCCTCCCAGGTGTTCCCTCAGGACCCCGCAACGTCATCTCACTGGTCAACGAGACGTCCGTCATCCTGGAGTGGAACCCGCCCCGCGAGGACCGGCGCCCCGCGGCGACCTCACCTACGACATCCTGTGCAGGAAGTGCCGCGGCGGCGGCGGCGACCGGCGGGGGCCGTGCTCGCCGTGCGACGACAACGTGGACTTTGTGCCGCGGCGTCTGGGCCTGACGGAGGCGCGCGTGGTCATCAGCAACCTGTGGGCGCATACGCCATACGCCTTCGACGTCCAGGCCCTGAACGGCGTGAGCAACAAGAGCCCGTACCCCCCCCAGCACGTCACCATCAACATCACCACCAACCAAGCCGGTCGGTCGCAGCGCTGTGCACGCACACACGTGAATCCGGGCACAAACACACACACACACACAGAGAGAACCACGCGAATACTCGCAGAACCGTACGCACACACACGGAACCGCACAAATGCACACACGCAGATGGGAACACACGTATACGCTCTCTCGCTCGCACACATAGAGGGCCCGTGAATACACACACGGGCAGACCGAAATACACACACACACTCTCCGCACTGTTTTCACATAAGCATCCAGCCAGCACATGATAAACACCGTCTTAGGAGTGTCTGGCTCCATGAAGAGTCAGTAACAGTAATAGATGGGCTGGTCTCTCCTCTCTGCACTGTCAGTCAGGGCCTGGTCTAGTGTTGCTGTGTGTGTGTGTGTGCGCGCATTGATGTGTGTACGTGTGTGTGTGTACGTGTGTGTTTGTGTGTGTGAGGAGGAAGTATCTGATTGGTTTTTGGGAGTTCTTGCACCGTGGGGCTGTTCCTCAGACAGCTATAACTCAGACCAGGCGTGAGGACCAGTGATGCGTGGCTGATTTATTTTCCGGGTGAAAGTGACAGTGCTTTTCTCCCTGCTCTCATATTTGGCTCCTAATTCACCCTGGCAAGCAGCAACAGCAGTGTACGGCTGTCATTGTTAAATGACCGCACACACAAAGTCCACACACACCTACTCACGTACGCACACCTACACACAGTCACACAGCCACACACTCAAACAAACAGGTCGGCGTTGATTCCGTTTCAGTTCAATCAATTCACTTAAAATGCTAACTTTGAAGACTTGTGAAAAGTTTCGTGTAATTTCTGTTTCGCAAACTATTTGAAATAATTTGTTGTGTCAGATGATTCAATTGATGTAACGCTCACGGAACTGACCCCCCACCCCACACACACGCACTCACAAACACACGCACACACAAACACACACACGCACGCCCAAACACACGCTCGCACAAACACACGCACACCCCACACACTACAAACGGCAGGCTGATATTGCTTCCGTCCCTCAGGGTAATATTCAATATTAACTCGAGCCTTTGATGTTTCATCCCACCTGTTCTCATCAAAACACAGTTTTCTTCACCGCTGCTTTTAGAATAAATAGGGCCCAGACTAAACCTGGGCCGAGAACTGAGGAGAGGAGGAGAGAGGAGGACAGGAGAGAGTGTGGTACGTGTTGAAGAAGTGTGTGTGAGAGGTTGCCCTCCTGGCCAGGGCTGGTTAGAGAGCAGCCAGACCAGGGCTGGTTAGAGAGCAGCCAGACCAGGGCTGGTTAGAGAGCAGCCAGACCAGGGCTGGTTAGAGAGCAGCCAGACCAGGGCTGGTTAGAGAGCAGCCAGACCAGGGCTGGTTAGAGAGCAGCCAGACCAGGGCTGGTTAGAGAGCAGCCAGACCAGGGCTGGTTAGAGAGCAGCCAGACCAGGGCTGGTTAGAGAGCAGCCAGACCAGGGCTGGTTAGAGAGCAGCCAGACCAGGGCTGGTTAGAGAGCAGCCAGACCAGGGCTGGTTAGAGAGCAGCCAGACCAGGGCTGGTTAGAGAGCAGCCAGACCAGGGCTGGTTAGAGAGCAGCCAGACCAGGGCTGGTTAGAGAGCAGCCAGACCAGGGCTGGTTAGAGAGCATCCAGACCAGGGCTGGTTAGAGAGCAGCCAGACCAGGGCTGGGGTACTGAAGCGTGTAGAAGAGATGGGCAGGAGGTTCCTCTGCCTGAGCCCAGACTCAGCCAGCAGGTGTGTGTGTGTGCGTTAACGTGTGTGTGCATGTGATAGTGTGTGTGCTTCTGTGTGTGGGTGCGTGCTTCAGTATGTGTGTGTATCTTATATGTGGAGATGAATAGCCCTGGCTGGAGATAGCCTGAAGGGTTATGGGCTCTGAGATAGAAAATAAATTGAAGGGACTTAGTTTCATTCATAAAACATGTTCTGCTGTCTGCTGTGGCATGTTGCTCTCTTTTCTGGAGAGGGGAACTCAACCATGTATCTCACAGGCCATGTGGAGCACGCCCCCTAGGGCTACAGAAAACAGATATGCTACACTATTGGATAGTTCTACTTTGTACCACAGATATAGTACTGTACATCTCAAAAGTAATTTTGATATTCTTATTATATCAAAATTGATTCAAATTCGACTTATTTTTGGGGGGGTTCTCTATGGAAAGATGCTGCAAAAAAAAAAAAATTATTGATGGATTGATCGATTCATGGATTGACAGATTGATTGATTGACTGATTCATGGATGGATGATTCCCATTGGTTGATCGATGTGTTCCCTCCTCCGCCAGCTCCTTCCACGGTTCCCATCATGCACCAGGTGAGCTCCACGAGCCGGAGCTTCACGTTGTCATGGCCACAGCCCGAGCAGCCTAACGGCATCATCCTGGAGTACGAGCTGCGCTACTACGAGAAGGTACGCCCAGAAATGGTGTCATCACTGACACTCAACCAGCATTCACCCACACACACATCCTCAACCCATAGCACCTCTCAAAAACACACCACACACACACCCAGGTCTGAGTATCTGTCAAGAGGCGGTGGGTGTCTGGATACAGTTACCTTGAAGAAAATCTGGACGCCACCAGACCCTGGCTTCACCAAAAATCGGACCCACCTTTATATGGTGGTACTCAGTTTGAGTGTGATTCTCATCTCTGGAGTCATTGGCGTGGTTGCTGTGGTGAGGTCGGCCTGAGGTGGCCTTTCTAAGCGGCCTGATTGTCCTGCTAATTTTGTTTAAGTATCTTCTGCCTCAGACCGGCACACATCGCTAGGTTGCTAGGATACCACAAGGCCCGGACATAGCTGTCTGTGTCCTTATATTCCTCCTCATCCCCTTCTCCCATCCCCTTCTCTCCCCTCCTCTCCTCTTTTCCCATCCCCTTCCCTCCTCTCCTCTCTTCTCCATTTCTCGCCCCATATCTCTTCTCTTCTCCTCCCTTCTCTCTTCTCCTTTTCTTTCCTCTCACCCCGTCCCCGTCCCCTCCCTTCCCTCCAATCCTCTCCTCTTCTCCCTCCAGTAAACTTGATCCCAGTGCTGAGGATCATTGTAAAACAGTCTCTTCCTGAGGTTTAAGTGAGGGCTCACTCTCGCAGGCTCTCTCTCTCTCTCTCTCTCTCTCTCTCTCTCTCTCTCTCTCTCTCTCTCTCTCTCGCCTCCTCTCTCTCTCTCTCTCTCTCTGTCTCTCTCACTCTTTCTCTCTTCTTGCTCCTGGTGGGGTCCTCTGTGCTGTCACAGACTTCCATCTACATCTCCACCTCTTTTCCCCCCATTCCTCTCTTACCCTTTTTTCACTGATGAATGCTGTCTCTCTCTCTCTCTTTCTCACACACACACACACACACACACACACACACACACACACACACACACACACACACACACACACACACCAGACACACATCCTTTCTGTGTTAAATGCCAGTCCCCAGCTGAACCCTCCCTGGACAGTTTGGCCCCTCAGGAGGGCTTTAGAGACAGGGAATGGCCTGGGTTGCTCTGATTGGCTAATGAATACTGAGATAAGGTCAACTCCATCCTACAAAAGGTTTTTCATCCCCCTCCTTTCCTCTCCTCCTCTCCTCTCCTCCAGCCCATCCTCTCTATGGTACAATATATCCTACAGTAAGCAATCAGACGTGCTAGACAGACTGACCGAGTCCTGCTGGCAGTGTGCATGTGAGGACTAGCCCCTTCCGTCCTCCTAGGCTCCAGCTCAAGGTTATGGACGCCTCCCAGGAACCTTGGTGCACATTCTGTCCAGCAGAACCCCACTCTCCCAGGACAGGTGACTGGTCACAGGCTGGCGGGGGGGGGGACATGCTGGGAGAGAATCTCTGCCTGCTCGGTGTCTTCTCTCTGGATGGTCTCATTCCCCTGGTCCCCCCCACCCCCCCCCCCCCCCCCCCCCCCCGAGCATGAGGAAGGGTGAGGATGGATGTTGGGGGGCTGGGAGGATGGGGGGGGGGGGGGGGGGGGGTATGGAGCGAAGGCTGAAGGATGGGGGGTAGGGGCTGGGAGGATGGGGGGGGGGGGGGGGGTATGGAGCCGAAGGCTGAAGGATGGGGGGTAGGGGCTGGGAGGATGGGGGGGGGGGGGGGGGGGGGTATGGAGCCGAAGGCTGAAGGATGGGGGGTAGGGGCTGGGAGGATGGGGGGGGGGGGGGGGGTATGGAGCCGAAGGCTGAAGGATGGGGGGTAGGGGCTGGGAGGATGGGGGGGGGGGGGGGGGGCTTCCGGAGGAGTCACAGAGGAGAGGGGGAGGATCACGGGGCACTTCTGCAGGGGAGAGATAAGTAGCTTTGGGCAGAACAGGAGAGCTTCTCTCTCTCTCTCTACCGAGTCTCCCATATCTAATTCTGTTCTGTGGGTCTCGTTATCTAAGAGCTCGATAGGGTTCAGGGTTGAGAAGGCAGACGTGTTTTAGGGCTAAAGCTTGCTGCATTTCCCTCCGGTGGCCTGTCCCCAGATAGCAGAGGTCTGGTTTACCCGTTCGGCTGAAGAGGTATGGCTTTCGTTGGAGGAGCCTCGTAGAGGATCGCGTCGGAAACGAGCCATCGATCGCCGTGCGTCACTGTCCTACTTTTAATACCGTTGGAGGGTTATCCACAAATATCTGAAATCAATCGAGGGAATCAGCGGACGAAAGCTGGTTCATATGGGAGCTTAATCTTATCTGTACTCTCTGGTATTCAAATGTTCTTCATCTCCCTCTCCCCCGCCTCTCTCGCACCCCCCCTCCAGGACTCCAGTGAGGGGAACTCGTCGGTGGTGCGTAGCCAGCCCAGCACGGTGCGTCTGGAGGCCCTCAGGCCGGGGACCATGTACGTGGTGCAGGTGCGGGCCAGGACCGTGGCTGGCTTCGGCAAATACAGCAGCAAGATGTACTTCCAGACCCTCACAGATGGTACACCGGAGCCGGGGCGTGTGTGTGCGTGTGTGTGTTTGGATTAGAGTGTGTGCGTGTGTTTGGATGAGAGTGTGTGTGTGTTTGGATTAGAGTGAGTGTGTGTGTGTGCGTTGAACTGCAATGAATTTAACAACGGCAAATCCTCCTGTTTCATCTTTCTCCCTGTGGTGTGTGGTGTGTGTGGTGTGTGTGTGTGTGTTCAGATGAGTACAAGTCAGAGCTGAGAGAACAGCTTCCTCTGATTGCTGGCTCTGCAGCTGCGGGTGCTGTCTTCCTCGTTTCCCTGGTGGCTATCTCGATCATCTGCAGCAGGTAACACACACACACACACACATGCGCGCACATACAAACCCCACACACACGCGACACGCCCACCGACACATCCACCCTGTCACACAAACGCATCATGCGTACGGCGATCTCCGCTGATCAGTATGTGTGGACGTTGTAGTTCCAATGAGTCATCAGGGCAAATGTGTGTTCTCTGGCTGTGCTGCAGGAAAAGAGCTTACATGAAGGAGACCGTGTACAGCGACAAACTGCAGCACTACAGCGCAGGCAGAGGTAAGCTGTAATGGACTCACACACTCTTTCGCAGACAGACGCACGCACCCAGGAAGATGCAGCACGCGCAGACAGAGAGAGACACACACACACACACACAAGGACACAGAAAAGGCACGCGCACAAGCTCAGAGAAAAGCACACAGGCGCTCGCACACACCGAGTACAACAAAGACGCCCCACAGAACCTGTTTTCCACCCGCCCCCCCCCCTCCGCCCGGCCTTTCCCCAACACCCCTGCCAGGCTGACATTTGATCAATATCAGTGCAGCTTGCTGCTCTCTTCACATCTCCCAGCCCAGTGTGAGGGGCTAGGACCAGGACCAGGACCAGGCCCAGTCCTGCACTGTACCAGCCCTGTGTGAGGGACTAGGACCAGTCCTGCACTGTACCAGCCCTGTGTGAGGGACTAGGACCAGTCCTGCACTGTACCAGCCCTGTGTGAGGGACTAGGACCAGTCCTGCACTGTACCAGCCCTGTGTGAGGGACTAGGACCAGTCCTGCACTGTACCAGCCCTGTGTGAGGGCCCAGGCCCAGTCCTGCACTGTACCAGCCCTGTGTGAGGGACTAGGACCAGTCCTGCACTGTACCAGCCCTGTGTGAGGGACTAGGACCAGTCCTGCACTGTACCAGCCCTGTGTGAGGGACTAGGACCAGTCCTGCACTGTACCAGCCCTGTGTGAGGGACTAGGACCAGTCCTGCACTGTACCAGCCCTGTGTGAGGGCCCAGGCCCAGTCCTGCACTGTACCAGCCCTGTGTGAGGGACTAGGACCAGTCCTGCACTGTACCAGCCCTGTGTGAGGGACTAGGACCAGTCCTGCACTGTACCAGCCCTGTGTGAGGGCCCAGGCCCAGTCCTGCACTGTACCAGCCCTGTGTGAGGGCCCAGGCCCAGTCCTGCACTGTACCAGCCCTGTGTGAGGGACTAGGACCAGTCCTGCACTGTACCAGCCCTGTGTGAGGGACTAGGACCAGTCCTGCACTGTACCAGCCCTGTGTGAGGGGCTAGGACCAGTCCTGCACTGTACCAGTCCTGTGTGAGGGACTAGGACCAGTCCTGCACTGTACCAGCCCTGTGTGAGGGCCCAGGCCCAGTCCTGCACTGTACCAGCCCCACTGGGAAGCCAAAGAGACCCCAGAGAAGATTCTAGGCTGGTTCTGTACTAGCACAGTTGATGACATTTCGTTATTAGCACCCACGCACATCTCTACCAGATAGGAGAGGAGATTGGTTGGGATTAGAATGCCATGCCATGTCTGTCATGTCTGTTCTCTGAGTTTATTACTGTACTAGCGGCCGTAGCGAAGGGTTAAAAACACACCCAGCGCAGCTTAAGTGATCGATAGAGGATAACAGGCAGCCAATCGTCTGCCTGCGTCTCGGCCGCGACCTCACACTCATCAATCTGTTGCCATGGAGCCAGGATACACACCAATTAACCCCCCCCCTTGCCCCCTGGGGGGGAGGGCCCACAGATAGAGAAGGCTGCTAGTACGGATTGTGGTCTCACTATCACCAGTCGGTCCTCTCATAGAGCTAGATACAGTAAACTCTACATTCATCTAGTATGCTCCCTCATGGAGCTAATACAATTCTGCTATGCTCTCTTATACAGCTAATTTTAATCTGCTGTGCTCTCATGGATATATAGTACAGTACTATACCTGGCTCTCACATTGACAGAATATTACTCTCTTGCTATGCTATACAGAACCACAGGATATGACAGTGCTATGCTGTCTCGGAGAGATGCAGTACGTTTCCACTGTCTCAAACACTGCTACTGTGTTTGAGACAGTGGGAACGAACACTGTGTGTTCGTGTGATGTCGCTGCCCCTATCTGTCCTTCACCTGCATACAGCATCCTCACGCCACTGGGATAATCAGCTGCAACAGCTTGCAGCTCGATCAAAACGTTAAAATTCAATGTCACACTCGTAAACTTGAACAGGCTCTATCTGGCTCTGCGTGCGGACTAAGTACGCTTGGGCAGATGCTGTGGTAACGCAGGGTTATTGTCAGCGCTGCCTGCCAGGCAGCTCATTATGGGATGGAAAGCTACATTTCCTGTCTACCATTGCATCGGGCTAAATCCCCTATGTTTATAAGCGTTTGTGCGAGTCTGGGTGATGTTGTTGTGTGTGAGCGTGTGAATGTGTGTGTCCATGTTTGTCTACATGCGTGAGTGCGGTACATGTGTGCGTGTGTGGGTGTGTGTGTGTGTTTGTGTGTGTGTGAGTACGTGTCGAATCTCACCAGCAGCGTCAGCTCAGAGTAACGAGGACTTGAGATGAACAGATCTGGACCACTCACACAGGCACACACAGGGGATCACTTAACACACACACACACACACCATACAGTTAGTCTACACATAGCATTTACATAACTCTGCTTCCTGCAGAGCGTACGGACATCACACATCCAGCGTTCTGCGTACGGCCGTTCCTGCTGCCGTTTTAATCATCTTTTATTTAACGTGTCCTCAATTGCATCTTGCTGCTCGTTCTTTCGCTGAACGACGGTTCGGTTTCATTTCGTTTTGTTTGTGTTCTTCTCGAAAAAGGATCAGCTTGAACCTTTCATCTGCCCCCCAGAGCTAACCCTCAGACCGGACCTGTCCAACTGCCCCTCCCCCATGGGATGCCCCACCCACTTTTCGGGGTCGCCGGGGGGTCAAGATCTACATCGACCCGTTCACCTACGAGGACCCCAACGAGGCGGTCCGCGAGTTCGCCAAGGAGATCGACGTGTCCTGCGTCAAGATCGAGGAGGTCATCGGAGCAGGTACGCGCCAGAGGTGGAGGAGGGGAAGAGAGGAGGGAGAGGAGGAGGAGGTGGAGGAGGGGAAGAGAGGAGGGAGAGGAGGAGGTGGAGGAGGGGAAGAGAGGAGGGAGAGGAGGAGGACGTTCAGGAGGGGAAGAGAGGAGGGAGATGAGGAGGTGGAGGAGGGGAAGAGAGGAGGGAGAGGAGGAGGACGTGGAGGAGGGGAAGAGAGGAGGGAGATGAGGAGGACGTGGAGGAGGGGAAGAGAGGAGGGAGAGGAGAGGACGTGGAGGAGGGGAAGAGAGGAGGGAGATGAGGAGGAGGTGGAGGAGGGGAAGAGAGGAGGGAGAGGAGAGGACGTGGAGGAGGGGAAGAGAGGAGGGAGATGAGGAGGAGGTGGAGGAGGGGAAGAGAGGAGGGAGAGGAGAGGACGTGGAGGAGGGGAAGAGAGGAGGGAGATGAGGAGGAGGTGGAGGAGGACGGGAAGAGAGGGGGGAGATGAGGAGGAGGAGGGGAAGAGAGGAGGGAGAGGAGGAGGAAGGAGGGGTGGGAGAAATAGGAGGCGGGGGGAGGCAGGAGAGGAGGATGGTAGGAAGGAGGTGGAGCAGGAAGAGGAGAGGTTGTGGGACAGAGCTGTAGAAGCGGAGTGAGGAGAGAGGGCGGAGGAACAGGGGGATGGAGGGGGTGATGTGAGGGAGAGGTTAAGGGGGGATGGTGAAGGGTAGAGGAAAGAAGAGAGAAACAGGAAGGGAGACTGAAAGAAGAGAGAGAAGGAAGGGAAAAGGTGTCATGTTAGACTCTCCTCAATGCAGCATGGACCTGCCTTTCACAGTAGAGAGTGCGGAGGCGGGGGGGCGCGAGGGATGGCAGGATGAAAGGATGGGGGGGGGGCGGGCTGGAGGTGGTGCGGGAGAGGCGAGGTTGCGTAACGTTAGACACCGCAACCCCTGGCACTGTTGAGTGACATCAGCTAATGGCTGATTTGCTCTTTGCCGTAACAGAAGCAGTGAAAGCCCTGCCTTTTCCCCTTTCATTCCGCTTCAGCTAAATCGGAGAGCGGGATGAGGAGGTGTCATTTGAGTCATTTGATCTCCACTTCTCCGGATCGAAAATTCCCTATTTTACCCCCCTCTCTCCCTCTCTCTCTCTCTCTCTCTCTCTCTCTCTCTCTCTCTCTTCATCGTTTTCATTTTGCCGTTCAAGTCCCGTAAGTCCCATTTTCTTGCTCCCTCCGTCTCTCTTTGTCTCCTTTTTCTTTCTCTTTCTAGTCTGCTCTCTTCCTCTCCTGTTTAGCTATTTGCGTCCTGTGAGCAGTATGCTGCTGTGTTGTGGAGGACAGTTTTAGCCGTGATCTCAGAGAGTTAAAAGGCTGATATGTCATCCAACCTCCATCCACTCATCCATTATTCACACAGATTTTATCTGCCAATGGGACTTTTATATCTTTTTTTCTTGACGTGATGACATATTCATGCCTTCAGTAGAGAGTCCCCCCCACCCCCATCCCCCCACACTCCCAGCCTCCCTGTCCTCCTGTCCCCCTGTCCCCACCCCCACCGTCCGCACTCCTGAGTCCCATCAGGGGAGAGTTTGGTGTGGCCTTGAAAATAGAAGCATGTCAAACAGCCTTGATCAGTTATCTGTTAGTTGGCTGTGACCTGACAGGGGAGTTCTACGGTAATTGCTTGGTGGGCGGCGTGGTCTGGATGATTTACTCCGAGGAACCAGATTTGTCCCGCGTGGAGGAAATCGGTGGCATTAACGGAGAACTTACAGTCCGAGGAGGTTTATTACCTGTGACCTATCCAAGCAATGGCATATTAGAGTTATCATTTAGGGTTAGCAGTGCTTCAGTGCTCGTTTGGATGCGGTCAAGCTTGAGGTTTAAAAGCCTTTTGTTTTCTGTGAGGTAAATAGCGTGTCTGTTCTTCCTCTAGGTGAGTTTGGGGAGGTGTACAAAGGGCGTCTGAAACCAGCTGGGAAGAGGGAGATGTCGGTGGCCATCAAGACCCTGAAGTCGGGCTACTCTGAGAGACAGAGGCGGGACTTCCTGTCGGAGGCGTCGATCATGGGCCAGTTCGACCACCCCAACATCATCCGTCTGGAGGGCGTGGTCACCAAGAGCCGCCCGGTCATGATCATCACCGAGTTTATGGAGAACGGGGCGCTGGACTCTTTCCTCAGGGTGAGACATAGCTTCATCATCATCACCATCACCTTCATCATCACCACCATCACCTTCATCATCATCATCACTTTCATCACCACCATCACCTTCATCATCATCATCACTTTCATCACCACCATCACCTTCATCATCATCATCACTTTCATCATCACCACCATCACCTTCATCATCATCACCATCACCTTCATCATCACCACCATCACCTTCATCATCATCACCATCACCTTCATCATCACCACCATCACCTTCATCATCACCACCATCACCTTCATCACCATCACCTTCATCATCATCATCACTTTCATCATTATCATCACCACCATCACCTTCATCATCACCACCATCACCTTCATCATCACCACCATCACCTTCATCATCACCACCATCACCTTCATCATCATCACCATCATCACCATCACCTTCATCATCACCACCATCACCTTCATCATCATCATCACTTTCATCATTATCATCATCACCATCACCTTCATCATCACCACCATCACCTTCATCATCATCATCACTTTCATCATTATCATCACCACCATCACCTTCATCATCACCACCATCACCTTCATCATCATCACCATCATCACCATCACCTTCATCATCACCACCATCACCTTCATCATCATCATCACTTTCATCATCACCACCATCACCTTCATCATCATCATCACCTTCATCATCATCAAGTTCATCATCACCTTCATCATCACCACCATCGCCTTCATCATCATCACCTTCATCATCACCACCATCACCTTCATCCTCATCATCACTTTCATCATCACCACCATCACCTTCATCATCATCATCACCTTCATCATCATCATCACCTTCATCATCACCTTCATCATCACCACCATCGCCTTCATCATCATCATCACCTTCATCATCATCACCTTCATATCATCACCATCATCATCACCATCATAACCATCATGAACATCATCATCCTCCCAGTCATCAGCTCCATCCCCATTACCCTCAGCACCATCATCATCCTCATCATCAACATTCCCTTCTTCATAACATCACCATTCTTATTGCCATCATCTGCAACAGCGATGACCAGATAGTGTTCTTGGTCTAATGTGCTTGGTGTTTGATCCTGACAGCCGGGAGCTGAAGTCGGGCTACTCTGACCTACATCTCACTCCTCCATCTCATCTTCACACAAGTGGCTGGTTTTGGGGCCCCGTCATGTGGCTTCAGTCAATCATAACGATCAATGAGCCTGATCCCTTTATAGCTAATTTGACGGCGTCCTCGTAAACAATGAGTCATGGTTATTGAGATGAGTTGGCACAGGAGATCACTGCAGCAACGTTTTACAGCGAGCTGGATGATCAAAGGTGTTTTAATACCGTGGTTCTCCAGTGTTGGATCTAGGGGAGCATGTGTGTGTGTGTGTGTTTTGTGTAAACACATGTACGGTTTGATCAATTATACATTATGTCAAGTATAAGTGCTCCGCGGAGAGCGGCTCACTGCATCTGGTCGTTCATCTCCACACTGACTGGCCTGGTTCCAATTCTCCTCCTGCACCTTTCTGTCCACTGGTGGAGGCAGAGCGTGGGGAATCCAATCAGTTCTGAACGTGGCCCGGTTTTCTCATCTGCTCCACCTGTCGGCCCCGTAACTTTGATCCTGCCACACTCTCTCGTCCCAAACAGCGGGGCTTTGAAAACGGCTTCTTTGATGTTCCGAACTCCCAGCATGCACCTCTTCCCGGTCGCTGCTCTTGACTCGCTCGGCGATCTCTAATCCTGGAGGGGTTTTTGTGTCCTGGTGATGAGGGCAAAGACAAACGTGTGCAACACACACAAACACATGTACACAAACACATACACACACACACACACGTATACACAAAACACATACACACGCACAGACCCCGCAGTGAATGGCTCCAACCCCGCAGTGTAAGATTTCGGACAAACAGGTATGTGTGTGGAGGCGTATGCCTGCGATGTGTTTCCTGCTCTGTGACATCACATCCTCCTCTGCTCCTCCCCCTCTGCAGCAGAATGACGGGCAGTTTGCGGTCATCCAGCTGGTGAACATGCTGCGTGGCATCGCCTCAGGTATGAAGTACCTGGCAGAGATGAACTACGTCCACCGTGACCTGGCCGCACGGAACATTCTGGTCAACAGCAACCTGGTGTGTAAGGTGTCCGACTTCGGCCTGTCTCGCTATCTCCAGGACGACACGTCAGACCCCACCTACACCAGCTCGCTGGTGAGTGTGGCACGTCACACACACACAAACACACACGCACATGGACCTTCTCTCTCTCTCTCTCTCTCTCTCTCTCTCTCTCTCTCTCTCTCTCTCTCTCTCTCTCTCTCTCTCTCTCTCTCTCTCTCTCTCTCTGTCTCTCTCTGTCTCAAACACACAAACATACAGTACAGTCACACACATATATTCATACATACTGTACACTAGTACACACTCATTCAAACATGCATAAATCTCTGGGTACAGGAAGGAAGTAGGTGTGATGCCAACAAGATCGATTGACTAAAAGAATCGATTGAAGATAAAACCAAATTTGAGGAGAATTGCCCCATGGTCTCTAAACAGTGAACTTCGACCAGTTTAGAAGGTTGTCTGAGAAGCGAAAGAGAAAGTGAGAGAGAGAAAGAGAGAGAGAGAAGAGAGAGAGAGAGAGAGAGAGAGAGAGAAAGAGAAAGAGAGAGAGAGAGAGAGAGAAAGAGAGAGAGAGAAAGAGAGAGAGAGAGAGAGAGAGAGAGAGAGAGAGAGAGAGAGAGAGAGAGAGAGAGAGAGAGGAAGGGGTCCTCTTGAAAGCAGATGGAGGGTACTGTGTCTGTGAATGTCAGACAGATGACTCTCTGTAGGCAGAGGAGCAGCATCCATATTGTCTACCTGTGCCGGCCAGACAAAGCCAGTCGTGACATTATACACCTTTAAGGTTTTCCCCCTCGCTGAGTAAGTGCTATTCTCTTCAGCTCATGAGATCATAAACCAAATTATGCCGCGCTGCCTCCATCGCACTCTCTGTCTCCCCGCCGCCACATTAATAGTCTAATTTATCCTCTCCGATTGGGAGGAAAAACAAAGTCATTTACTCAGACTTCGCATTACTATTTATGATGTGCCTCCGCAGATATACGAGCTTACGTCGGCTGTGTAAATGTGTATCACATTCTGGAGATGGTGTGTGTACTGTGCGGGAGAGGGGGGGAAGAGAGAGGGGGAGGGAGAGAGGTAGGGAAGGGAAGGGGGAAGAGAGAGGGGGGAGGGAGAGAGGTAGGGAAGGGAAGGGGGAAGAGAGAGGGGGAGGAAGAGAGGTAGGGAAGGGAAGGGGGAAGAGAGAGGGGGAGGGAGAGAGGTAGGGAAGGGAAGGGGGAAGAGAGAGGGGGAGGGAGAAAGGTAGGGAAGGGAAGGGGAGGGGGAAGAGAGAGAGAGAGGAAGAACATTCACTGGAGAGACCAAATGAATCTGTGGGAGACAGCAGCGAGGAAGAAGAGTGTTTCTGAGGATGAACATGAGAGAGGGGCACACCCAGTGGATAGGGTGGAGGAGCTCATTTCACGTACTCAGATGCATTATTTATCCGTTCGTGGTCAATTAGTTGAGGACGCCAGTCTCTCAGTCACAACCGGCAAGAAGACGCTGCTCTGCGACGCAGCACAGTCACAGTCTCCTTACGCCGTGATCCATAGACTGGGTCTGTCTCCTCCGGAAGCTGAACACACTCCAAGCTCAGTCTGCGATGTCCTCTCTGCTCTCCCTCTCTCCTCTCTCCCTCTCTTCTCTCTCCCTATCTCCCCTCTCTCCTCTCTCCCTCTCTTCCCTCTCTCCTATCTCCCTCTCTTCTCTCTCCCTATCTCCCCTCTCTCCTCTCTCCCTCTCTTCTCTCTCCTCTCTCTCTCTCTCTTCTCTCTCTCTTCTCTCTCCCTGTCTCCCATCTCTCCCCTCTCTCCTCTCTCCTCTCTCCTCTCTCCCTCTCTCCTCTCTCCCTCTCTTCTCTCTCCTCTCTCCTCTCTCCTCTCTCCCTTTCCTCTCTCCCTCTCTCTCTCCCTCTCTTCTCTCTATCTCTCTTCTCTCTCCCTCCAAGTCTCTCCACTCTCTTTGGAGTTCACAATGTTTGTTGACTGAAAAACCTACTGTAATTCTGTCGACACTATTCTATTGTGTCCCGGGGGAAATTTCTCTAGTCCCAGTCCTTATTAGAGAGCGAAAACTTGTTTCATTACACTTTGCTGCTGCTGTGTGTGTTTGTGTGTGTGTGTGTGACGGGTCTGCGTGCATCTGTGTGTGTGTGGGAGCGGGAGAGAATATCCAAGGCTTTCTTTCTCCACATCCACAGTTTGAGTGTGAATCACAAGAAGTCTTTTTCTTCCTCACAGTTGGCATTTCAACTGTAAGAGCTTTATTAAAACCCGGTGGTCGGACGTTTCTCCCTGTGGTGCTGATAATGTAAACGACACAATACTGCTCACTGCTCCCGCCAGCCAAACCATTAGAACTGCATTAACTCTGCAGAAACACAAGTGGTTGCTGGGAGGTAATTGTATCATATTCATGTATTCTATTGTATCATATTCTATCTGAGAAGAAGACGTTCTGTCTATGGCTTGGATGAGATAGGAGTTTGTTGCAGTGCCCACACTGGTATGAAAAGGGGAAATATAGATCCTCTTTTGTGGTTCGGTTAGTCCCCTTAACACACCATTTCATTTTGATATGCTGGGAAGAGTTTCGGTTTCTCTTGGTCAGCCAAGCTGAATTATCTGTGTGTGTGTGTGTATGCGTGTGCGTGTGTGTGTGTGTGTGTGTGTGGGGGTGGGGGTTCCCAGGGAGGAAAGATCCCTGTGAGATGGACTGCCCCGGAGGCTATCGCGTACAGGAAGTTCACCTCATCCAGCGACGCTTGGAGCTACGGCATCGTCATGTGGGAAGTGATGTCGTTTGGCGAGAGACCCTACTGGGACATGAGCAATCAGGACGTGAGTGTCTCGCAACTTCCTGTCTTCTGGACAGTGCCATTTTCACCTCTGTCATTAGGATAAACACACACACTGTAACACACACACACGCACACGCACTTCAGCAATCAGGTTTCAACAGTCAAAGGAGCACCCCATAATAGCCTCAGCCTTCACAACCCCTCCACATCCCTTAACCCCGTCAAATCCTCTTCCCCCTCAGTTGCTACGGGAAACCATGTTTTTCCTCCCTTTGTGATGGAGTGATTGATATCTGTCTATCAAGACCCTCCCCACCCCCATCCCTCTCTCACCCCTCCTCCCTCCCCACCCCCATCCCTCTCTCACCCCTCCTCCCTCCCTCCCCACCCCCATCCCTCTCCCACCCCTCCTCCCTCCCCACTCCACCGGCCCCTCCCCCGCCCTTTAATCAGAAGGATATCGTGGATCTATGCGAAATCCCCGACGGGGCCTGTCTTCCCTTTTAGTTAGTCATCATCTGGGAGCGTCTCGGCTCCCCGACCTGAGAATGCGCTGACTCCAGCTGCCGCTGCCGTAGAGACGCCGGGCACAGCCCGCTCACCAGAGTCTTGCCGCCTCATTAACGAAACATGAGTCTGTACATTGTGCGATGTGTAGCGCTGCTGTTTTGACTGACAGTTGCGATTGCGGGGGACTAGGAGCAGGGGCCCGGGGTCACACAGAGTGCACGGTGCAGGCTGATGCGGAGCGGCAAACAGTTCACGCCGGGCTCTTTGTGCGTGCTGTGGTGTGGGAGATTGCTTTAGCGGGAGCTTCCTGTTGCCCTCTTTTTAGACCGCTGTCTTTGACACTTTTATTATCGTCTGCTCTGTTCTTTTTTCCCCCTTCTTGCTTCCCTCCTCTCCTCCCGTTTCCTCTGCTTGCGTCTCCTCCCCTTGGCTCTGCTCGTCTCCCGCTGTCTTCCTCTCCGCTCTTCTCCTCTCCTCTCCGCTCCGCTCCCCTCCTCTCCCCTCCTCTCCTCTCCTCTCCTCTCCGCTCCTCTCCTCTCCCTGTTCCAGGTAATTAATGCCATAGAGCAGGACTACAGGCTCCCCGCCCCGATGGACTGCCCCACAGTGCTGCACCAGCTCATGCTGGACTGTTGGCAGAAGGAGAGGAACGCCCGGCCCAAGTTCCCCGACATCGTCAACACCCTGGACAAGATGATTCGCAATCCCACCTGCCTCAAAGCTGTGGCCACCATCACTACCGTGTGGGTTCTCTCTCTTTTGTCTCTCTCTCTCTCTCTCTCTCTCTCTCTCTCTCTCTCTCTCTGTCTCTCTCTCTCTCTCACACACACACACACACATACACACACACGCTCATGCCGAGCCCGTGCTGACCGCTCTTTTTCCTTCCTATCTCCCCTCCTCCCCTCCCTCCTCCCCTCCATCCTCCCCTCCCTCCAGGCCTTCCCAGCCCCTGTTGGACCCCTCCGTCCCAGACTTCAGCAGTGTAACCTCAGTGGAGGAGTGGCTGAGGGCCATCAAGATGAGCCAGTATCGAGACTCCTTCCTGGGGTCAGGGTTCACCTCCCTGCCCCTGGTCACCCAGATTACTCCAGAGTAAGTCCCACTACAACCCAGCCCACTGCCATGTAACATTGCTTTCTATCTGGTCTGAGTCTAAATTGACACTACGTGCATGCTTGTGTGTGTGTGTGCTCCATCAGAGACCTGCAGAGGATAGGCGTGTCCTTGGTCGGCCATCAGAAGAAGATTTTAACCAGTGTCCAGTCCATGAGAGGTCAGACGCTCCAGTCGCCCACTCCTAGCATCTGACCACAGGGGGCCAGGGGGGCCAGGGGGGCAGGGGGGGCAGGGGGGCCAGGGGGGGCAGGGGGCCAGGGGGGCAGGGGGGCCAGGGGGCCAGGGGGGCCAGGTGAAAGAAGGAACAGCAAAGTCTTGACTGACCTGAGTGATCTGTGTGTGTAGAGACCAAAACAGTCTTCCACAGACCTGCCAATGCATCATGAGACCCCCCCCCCCTCACACACACACACACACACACACCCTTGTAGAATAAAAACTCGGGGGAAACCGCAACGTGAACTTCCAAACCCACCCGTGGATCAGTGGATGCCGGCGAGGAGAACCTCAGAGGCTGGTGTCTAGAAGCTACGGCGGGATCTAAGGCATCAAACCCCCCCACCCCACCCCCCCTGCCTGCGCTGTTGTTCCTTCTGCTTCAGCTGAGCTATGAACGCAGCCCATTGGTTTACTGCCTTCCACGCTGCGACCCCCAGCCAGGGCTGCTGGCTTCCTGCGTAGAGGGACACCTGCTGAGCGACCCTTGATGTTTACCGACTGACGCAGACCGCCCAGGACACGTCTCGCAAAATAGCAGGAAAGAAGTGAAGACACGAAGAGAGGAAATGAAAGGGGAGAAGGGTAGAAGGAGTGGGAAAGATGGGAGTAAAAGTGAAGCGATGAGGAGAAAAGCCTGCTTTGAAGGTTAACAGTTGGATCGGATGAGGTCCATCTCCAAACGACAACAAACAAACGATATTTATTAATGAAACATCTGGACAAGCAGATGAACGACTGAATATTTATATGAATCTTCACATTGAAGAATTATGTAGATGATGTAAATAGATGTTATTTTTCTGTGTGTGTTCGTGGGCACACCACAGAATTCTTAATCTGTGGGTTCTTGAAAGTACTGTAGTTCAACATTTCGGTAGAATCATCTGGAAATTCCGTCCAGTTGAGGGTAGAAGGGTCCCAAAGTCTGACCAATGGGACTTCAAAGCATTGTACAGACACTGATTATATTTAAATATGTACATCTCTTTTTTTATGTTTCCACTCGTCACATTTCTAGACACGTTTTCTTTGTGAGTGAAGATTTCAAGTGTTATGCCTTGACTAGTGTTTGACCCAGCGAAGGGGGGAGGGGAGAGGAGGACTGTACAGAAAGTGAAAGCTTTAGGATTCAGCTCCCTGATGGACATTAAGGTCCTGAATGAATCAGTCTTCACCCCGCTACTCTTTTAACAACATTTTGATATGAAAGGAACATCACATGAAACTTCCTTACACACCTCCTCCAAAAGCAAGTAATCCCAGATTACAAGGCATTCTAAAAAGATAAATAATAATAAATAATCCCTTTTCACATTTTAATTGAAACGATAAATGGGAATCTTTGTTGAGTGTGGGGCAAAAGTGAGCCCTCGTGTTACAGACTGAGTGAGAATATTTGAGTGTTTCAGAAAATGTGTGGACATTTCAGACAACCGTGTTTCACCAGCCACCAGTAAATTGCACCAGCCATATACTCCGTTAAAGCACTTGCTTTGTACAGATGCATTGTTAATATGAGGCAGCAGCTATCTGCAACTCTCTTCTAAAGTGGATTAAGTGCAGCAAATCTAGATCATTTGCAATCAGACCGTGTGCATGTCCTTGAGAGAGAGATAGAAAGAGTGAGAAAGAAAGAGAGAAAGAAAGAGAGAGAGAGAGAAAGAGAGAAAAAAAGTTTTTAATTTTCTACATCAGACACATCTGCACATTCAGTTGGATTTAGGATTTATTAATAACGTTGCGGCCTTATAAAAAAAAAAATCTCTCCAAACGCCAATTCCATATCTGTTAGACAGGACTAAGCTATCTATTCTCCTATTCAGTGACTCTGTAATAGACAGGTGGAATTGGGAAAGTTTGTTGTTATTTTGCAGTTCTGACAAGGAGAGAAGAGAACTTTGGTGGAGAGACTCCCGCAAAATGTGAAGCCAGCCAACATAATGAGATTCCAAGTCCTCAGTCATCTCAGCATTTAAAGTGACTCCTATTTCACTCTACTGTTCAGTCTAAGTACTCAGCTCTACACAGACCATACTCTGAAAAGGACCGTGGTTTTTTGCGGTCTTTAGGTTTAATTTATATGGCATGGTAGTCTCCACTTCTCTCTGGTCAAGCCAGTGTAAGAGCATTGTTGTGTTGTTCCCATTGACAATGTTTGTGATTCCCCTATTGTAAATATACGCTGACACTAATAATAGGGATTTTTCTATCTGTGCGTGTGTGTGGGTCTGTGTGTGTGCGTATGTGTGTGTACACTGTGTGTGTGTGTGTGTGTGTGTGTGTCCGTGTGCACCCCTTGTATACATTTAAAGATTTGTTCATTGTGATGAGTGTGTCAGTTTGTGTGTAACTTTCTGAGACAAAAACATTGTATTAAAATGCACTCAATAAAGACAAATCAAGCAAACGTATCAATTGAAACCGTTATGAACGTACATCGTTGGGTGTCGTATGTGTTTCAAGGTATGTACTAAGTGCATGCACAAGACAGAATAATATTGCGGCACAACCGAATGTGCAAACAAATTATATAATTAATAGATGTGTAAGCACCATAGAGTCAAATAACTGTAATTCCATTGGTATTGGCATAATTTGCTTCATGTTAAAACACTGTTCAGTTCAGTTCCCCATCTTCCTTTAAACCATAGGGGAATTAGTTTAGTTGTTTGCCCAATATTTAACCCCCTACACATGCATACTTTCAAAAAGAGGGGTGGCGCGTAACCAACCAATCGTTAGAGGGTGCTAATTAGCATGGATGCTAATTAGCATGGATGCTAACCGTCACGCACCTCTCCTCCCCGAACCGCCACAGCCCACCACCGCCCACCCCTGCTCTCCCACACACTCTGTCATCACACGGGCCACTTCATCAGTGTAATCTCATTAGAAACCTGCGGCATGCTGGGATACCGCTGGGCCTACGCAAACATGGCCGCCTGCGTCTCCAGTGGGAGTCTCCCCAGAGTCAGCGGTAGGCCGGTAGGGCACACTTCACCCTAATCACAGCTTCACAGCGGCAGCCTTTGTCAATTAGCATGTCCTAATGACTGTTCATAGCCCTAATTATCATGTTGCCATAGCTTCTGTTGTGTTCGTCTGTTGTAATGCTGACTGATGAGGTCACTTCTGGAGATTAGTATTGATTTACAGTATCAATCTCTGCAGCAACTCCCTTCTAATACTCTCTGATGAAACTGAAGGGCAAGGATTGATGATTAGGAGCACTACTAAGTCCTGCGTAATTACATTCCAACTGTCTAACATCTAACCGCCAGAACATGTCAGGATGTCAGCAGTCATACTGTTTAAGAGAACCCCACTTATTGTCTACAAACTCTCGCAAGTCTGTTCAGTCTGTGATAGTTGCCCAACAATCCGAGCTTTCTCCAAGAAGATCGAATCACGAACAATCACTCGTTACCTCCGAACAAAGGCCTGCGATTACAAGGCGCCTGTACCAAACCACCAGACTGTTTGGAAACCCCAAACCACCTCTGCTACCCGGGTGTGGGCGTGTGCGGGAGCCTGCCGTGCTCGGTAGAGACCCGAGGAGGAAGCCGGCCGCTGAAAACAGCAGAGGAGCTAAACAGGCTTCATGCGATATGTATGATGTGGTGCCTGGCACGGCTGTGGGCCTCAGTACCAGAGGTTAATGGTTTTCATGACTAAGTGGCCGGGTGCGGCGAGGCGTGTTTGCAGGCCACACAGTGGCTGAGGAAATAGATGAGAGCAGAGGCGAGATCTAGCCTAGATGTATTTCCTGGAATAACTGTGCGATGGAAGAAGGACCAGGGTGTGTGTGTGTGTGTGTGTGGGGGGTAAATCAGGGGAAGGGTGGCTTGCGTGGGCCGAGGAGGATTCTGGGAAGGGTTGATTGAATCCTCAGAGAGTACCGTGTCTGTGGCTGGCCTCTTGGGTGTGTGCCGCTACGGCTAGTCTGCAGCCCTCCTCCTCCTCCTCCCTCCTCCCTCCTCCTCCTCCTCCTCCTCCCTCCTCCCTCCTCCCTCCCTCCTCCCTCCTCCCTCCTCCTCCTCCTCCCTCCTCCTCCTCCCTCCTCCCTCCTCCTCTTCCTCCTCCTCCTCTTCCTCCTCCCTGGGGTCAGCCGGCGGAGGGAGGGATTGATGAGGAGGAAGAAAAGGAGGAAGAAAACCCAAGAGACAGAAAGAGGAACGAGAAGAGAGAGAGATGGAACGCGAGTCAAGCGAATAGAGCCAACCAGCCTCACGCCATTACCATACAACACCACCCCCACCCCCCTCCCCACACTCACACAAGCCCCCTCCCCTGCACCCCCGTGCCACATAGTCCAGCTCTCCTCTCATACCCGGGTGAATTATTTAGCCCTCTTCGCCTGACAGTGATTTAATGCTGCAATACGTTTTGCACTCCAAACCCAAAATTCCTGGAGATGGCATGATGTTTCTGCCCTGGAGTCACGAAACAACTGAATGGTCTGTTGCCTTGGAAGTGGGACCCTGCAGAGCTGGAATGTTGGAATTTGTTGAAAATGCGTCATTTATATTTTAGGACATCCTCAAGGCCGAGGAAGACTAGCTTGTCTCATTAGAAATATTGAGGGGTTTCGCCAAAACTGAAACTTTGAAACACACAGACTCGCGTCATACTATTGAGACCAAGAATGGAGCCAATCTCATCTACACGCTCACCCAGAAACTCACACACACTGACACGCAAACTCACACTCACTCACATATACTGACACACACACTCATACACACATACTGATACACAAACTCACTGTGATACACACACACTGGCACACGCTGACAGACAAACTCACACTCATAAACGCACACATGCCAACTCTCACTCATACGCACACATTCAAACATAAACCGACACTCATACACACACACACACACACACACACACACACACATATAAACTGAAACACACACACAAACACATAGACACCATGCTGTCAGGAACAGTTGGGCTGTCTATCGGTGCCAAGGTCACATTGTGGGGGGTGAGGATGTTTACAGGAAATAGAATTTCTCCGTAGCTCAGAGGAAATTCTACAGATAGCAACAAAGCTTTAAACTCTGTGTTGCGTTCTTCCTGTCTCTTGTAGGAATTGCACATCGCCGGTGTTCAAAGAGCCGAGACTCGTGGCAGAACGCAGCGAGGAGCGGGCACGCAGCTTCGCAGTGAAACATTTATCTTTCGCACCATCTCGAGTCCAGTGGTCAAACTCCTTTTCATGTCACCCCCATCATGCCTTCTTCCTCTCTCCTTTCTTCTCCACCTCATTCATCTCCCCTCTTTTTTCTGGAAACGTGTTCCAGTTTTTCCCTTCAAAGCCACAGGACGTTGAAAGAGAGCACAGAAGTACAGAAAGTAGAAGTCTGTCTCTGTCTCTGTCTGTCTCTGTCTGCCTCTGTCTGTCTCTGTCTGTCTATGTCTGTCTCTGTCTGTCTCTGTCTGTCTCTGTCTGTCTCTGTCTGTCTCTGTCTGTCTCTGTCTGTCTCTGTCTGTCTCTGTCTCTGTCTGTCTCTGTCTGTCTCTGTCTCTCTCTGTCTCTGTCTGTCTCTGTCTCTGTCTGTCTCTGTCTGTCTCTGTCTCTGTCTGTCTCTGTCTGTCTCTGTCTCTCTCTGTCTCTGTCTGTCTCTGTCTGTCTCTGTCTCTGTCTGTCTCTGTCTGTCTCTGTCTGTCTCTGTCTCTGTCTGTCTCTGTCTGTCTCTGTCTGTCTCTGTCTGTCTCTGTCTCTGTCTGTCTCTGTCTCTGTCTGTCTCTGTCTGTCTCTGTCTGTCGGTCGGTCTGAAAAGCTGTGTTCCTAGTCTATCTCAGTCTACCTCGGCAGTGGATTTCTGGTAGTGTGAACCGCAGGGCTATAGCTGTGTTCAGATTAATCTCTGTGTTTACAATTTCCGGACCGTTCCATCATTTCTATTGAACTGCGGAACACAAATCACGCCCTCCCCAAGTATCTGAGAATATTAACACATTAGTAACATGTTAGTAACACATTCACACACTCTGTTTGGTGCGGATTTACCCCTCTCTCCTGCCTGTGTTTGCATCTATGTTCATAACTAGTCCCTGTGTGTGTGTGTGTGTGTGTGTGTGTGTGTGTGTGTGTGTGTGTGTGTGTGTGTGTGTTTGTGTGTGTGTGAGTGCATGTGTGTTGCTAGGCTTTTGACCGGCACTGGGAAGAGGAACCAACTTTACCCCACAGCTTCACTGGCTTCCAGTTAAATCTAGAAATGATTTAAACATTTCATTGTCTGTTCTTTCAAAAGATAACATATGTTTAGGCACCACTTTATACTTCTGACCTTCTCTGCCTCTACGACACGTGTAAAGGTCTCTCAGATCCTCAAACCATATGCTTTTGTGTACTCAAATGCAAACTAGATTTCAGGATGAGGACAATTAGTACCTTCTCTGTTGCTGGCTCAAAGCCAAAGCAATAAAATAGCATTCCTCTGCATGTCCTGGCCTCCCTTCGCCTCAATACATTTCAATCATGCCTGAAGACCCATTGATTTTCCTTGGCTTTTGATTCTCCATAAGGTATAGTCATAGTTTTCCTGTCAGGTCACATGTTATATCATGTGTATTCAGGATGTGTGTGTAGTCCATCTCTTGTGTGGCATGCCTTGTACTTATTTTGGCTTTGTTTCTATTGTACCACTTTGATTGACACTAAATGCGCCGTGCAGATACAATTACGATAGATTTATTGATTGTGTGCTGTGCACAATTGTGTTTGTGTCTGTTTGTGTGCGTTTGTGTGTGTGTGTGTGCGTGCATGAGCAACATTGCTAGGTGTTTTCCTCCCCCTTCTGTCCCTATCCCTGCTAGCCATTAGAAGCACCTGCTCACTATGCTAATGTCCCCAGCCCCGGCGGCTGATGGGAGACAACTTCTTTTTTTTCTTCCAAGCCGCTATTCAAAGGCTCCAGGTCTGGTGAACGCTCGCCTCGCGGGGTTTAATAATTCAGCTTACTGAGACTCTGCGACGCCTCTGCCACTCAGTCCTCCTCCCTCCTCATCAAACGGTTCATATGCAGGACACCTGAGCGCTAACGACGGCACCTGCTAACGTGGCGTTCTAAGGGTATAGCGCTCTCACGGGTTCGCGCGGTTGCTAATTGGGGGAATTCTTTCGAGGGTGATGGAAAGAAGCGCGTCGTGTCGGTCGCTGTGCCCCCCCTCTGGGATCGCATTTGTTAAGGTTGCCTCTCCGCACTCTCTCTCCTGTTCGACTTGCAACCCATCGTTTGCGCGTTTGTGTGCAATCCAGTGTGTTCAGGTCAACAATAGTTGTTTGTGGAATCATAAAAAATATCAAAAGCAGACAAGTCAATTCAAGTCTAATTTATTTCCACCACCCACCCCCCCCTCCCCCCCATCATCTTAGCTACCACAAGCCAGCCTGTCACACACACAGAGAGAGAGAGCAGGGAGAGGAAAGCAGAGAACTAAAGACAACATGCAGACCCCGGTGCTATCTCTACCTCTTCAAACAGCCTAACATGTTGATAATGCTTGGTAGTACCAGACGGAGGCAAGAAGCTGGATTCGCTGCCCCGTCTCCATGGAAACCAGCCGCCCTTTTTTTTATCTTCTTTATAATCTTTCAAAAGATATGATGGCCTCAAGGCATGGGGTGAAGGCTGCACCTTCAGTGACAATAAGACCTCCAAAGACAAGCAAAATACAGTCTGTATCTGTTTGTGTGTCTGTCTGTGTGTTTGTTAGTGTGTTTGTTAGTGTCTGTGTGTGTCTCTGCAAGTGTGTGCATTGGTCTCTGCGTATTTCTGTGAGTGCGTGTGTGTCTATGTGTGTGTTACCCTTTGTGTGGGATGATGTGTGTGCATGTGTCTCCTATGTGTGTATTTGTCTCTTCCATGTGTTTCCCTTTGTGTGTATGTGTGTTAGGTGTGTGTAGGTGAGTGTCTGTGTGTGTGTGTGTGAGAAAGTGAGTGAAAGGGATTGACTGTGGTATGTTGTTCTGTTGTTCCACTGCAGGGTCTGAGGACTAGACATACACTGCAGCTTTCATCTGCTGCTGTTGATGTGGTAGCAGCGGCTCTGTGAAATCATGTCCTCCCCAGGCAGAGAGAGAGAAGGAGAGAGAGAGAGATAGATAGATAGAGAACGAGAGAGCATACTGTAGGGCTCACAGAGAGGATCTGGATCTCAGTGAGCAGACTCTCTCGGTTGCTGCTCTCGTCTCTGGAGTGGTTGTTGCACATGATAGATGAGAGACAAGAGAGCCAGAGTCGTCAGATTGTCTTAATGACAACACCTGCCTCTGCATTCCTGCAGAGATGGATGGCTGGTTCATTCAAACCATTTGGGAGCGGTAAAAGGAAGCCAGTGTTGAGGTTGTCTTCAGCGAAATGACATGAAACACTTCTCCCATGATGAAAAGCCTCACAGAACTCTGCACTGAACCAATCCCGTACTGTACATACACCACAACACATTTTTCCGGGAACGCTCCGCAACTCCACACGCTTGCAAACGGGCCCCCTGGAGGATCTGAATCCCTCTGTGTAATCCTGTCAAGAGACGTATACAGTATGATGCCATGCAGCCCATCCACACATCTCTCTGGCCCGGGTCACAATCCATAAGCCCCCCTGGATGTCTTCTGTGACCCTGCCCCTCAGACACCCAATGACAGGTTGCCTGGGCGTACTCCTCATAACGTGCGCTCAGCTGTCTCAACACATCATCGCTGTGCTTCGTCACGTTACTCCGTGATTAGAGGAGCTCAGGTTTAGTTCCCTGGGAAGCGTGCGTCAGGCAAATCCCGTAGGGGGGTCAGATGGCTGAGCGGTGAGGGAGTCGGGCTATTAATCAGAAGGTTGTTGGTTCGATTCCCGGCCATGCAAAATGACGTTGTGTCCTTGGGCAAGGCACTTCACCCTACTTGCCTCGGGGAGAATGTCCCTGTACTTACTGTAAGTCACTCTGGATAAGAGCATCTGCTAAATGTAAATGTATGTATGTAGGTGTGACCGAACGCAGTGAGGGAACGAGGGGCTGGTGTGTCGCGGTGCGAGCCGGGGCTCAGTCGGCAGGGTGGCGGCGCGTGACAGCAAGAGTTAGAGGATGTTAGGGGGAAACCGCGTCTCGATGCGTGTAGGGGGGGGGGGGGGGGGGGGGGGGCATGTCTGTGGACTGTCGGGGAGTTGTGAGACACAGCGTGGATGAACGCCTGAGTGCTCTCAGTCCTCCTAACTCTGCTGTTTGTTCTTCCGTTGGCCTCGGGTACTGTGGAACAGGATCGAGGGGAGACGTGATGTCATCTGTAAGTGTTGGAGTGCACTCGATATAAGTGGGATTATGATATATAATATGTGGTGGTGCAACACTGTTTTGTTTACAGTCAGAGACACTTTTCAGTTCATGAGGGTTTCCAGTGTGAAGTGAAATCTGTAGGTTACAAATGCCAATGCAATTTCGTACTTTCCAAATGTTGCCATTGTATTTTTCTAAGGCATTCCACTTAATTAGGTTACAATCCCAATGTGTTTGGTATAGTACATTCTATATCTCTACAGGATGCGTTTGCCATAATAACTGTCTTGTAACATTGTCACCTACTTTGGATATACTGGCGTACGGTAGGTCTCTGTTATGGTTTGGCCTGCTGCTAGGCAGCGTCCTTCCTCTCAGCTTCTCCACTCCCTGCTTCCTCTCCGCTCTTCTCCTCACATAACAAAAGGCTCATTATATCAAAGCATCCACAGAAACAGTTTGCAGCCCAGCCTCATTTCCCAGAGCTGTTAAATATTTCACAGAGTGAGCGTTGGGTGTGCGCGCGCTGCCTCTGTCTTTCCCTTCAAGACCAGCACTCCTCATGCGTTGACCACAAGGAAATCTCCATATTAACCAGGTCTGGGCCTGGGTGAGGCCCTGGTATCTGGTCTGTCCTGCCGTTCTGAACCCCTCTGGCCTGTCCTGATCTCCCCAAAGACATCTGTATCCCCATTACCAGGCTGGAAGTCTATGCATGGAGAATACTGGATGAGGGGGGTTCCTAACTGGCTGGGCCCAGGGCTTGAAGACTGGATGGGGGTTGTAGGCTGGGGAGCCTGGGGGTCACGCCAGAAGACAGCTCTGGTTGAGTGGAGAGAGGAGAAGGGAGTTTTTTGGGGGGGCTTGTAGGCTGGTAAGCTGGAGGTGCTTGAGGGCTGGTGGACTGGAGAGAGGGAAGCTTGGGAAGGGCTGGGCGACCGTAACGCCACAATGCTGGAGCACTGGGAGGTTCTCATCCATCAGAACCACGAACCATCATGAAGACCCAGGGGGTTTTGCACGGTCCATGAGGACTGTCCACCAACACGTTCTCTTAAGGATCATCTCAAAGGCAATTATCTCTAACTGCTTTCACCCAGTCTCATTTTCCACTGCTAAAGGGTTTGCCCTTACTTCAGGGATACTCAATAAGAAATAATGAAAGTAGGTGACGTCTAATTTACACTAAGCAACAAGATTCCTGTGATGTGAGAGGAGAAAGTTTGAGAGTAGACTGCACATTGGGTAAAGAGTTTAATTTGATGGACAGGAGATGGCAGCTTAGTAAAGAACCTCGTTCCCAATGTAGACCACCTGAAAAATCGAAAGAAATTCCTCCGTCAGTCACAGAACAACCGGAGAGTTGCTGAGAGTCACTGGAGCCACCATTAAGCCTTGTGAGACTGAGGCACTTCGGTTGGTGGCACGGACAATAAAGACATTTCTTTTATCCACTCGTCCATTTGTCCTCCACCGGTGGCCGCTCATCACATGCCCATCAGGCACTGCGGGGACGAAAGGCCCGGGTTTTAATTGGCTGTTTCTGGGCAGAAGAAGAAAGTCTAAATTGGAGTTGTGGCCAGGAGGTGCAAATGGGTTGGGGAGACTACTCACTGAGATATGTGTGTGTGTGTAGGGGGGGGGGTGTCTATTTGTGCTCGAAGGGCTGTGTGTGTGTGTGGGGGGGGGGTGTGTGGGGGGGGTGTCTATGTGTGCTCGAGGGGCTGTGTGTGTGTGTGTGTGTGTGTGTTGAGGTGAGCCAGGGAGAGCCTCCCGGAGCAGATAAAGCCACACTGTCACAGAGAAGGAGACTTGTGTGGACAGCTAGGAAAGGTTGGCTGTAATGATGGCAGTAATAGAGGCTTCTCCCCCTCCCTCTCCATACCAACTCCATCTCTTTCAGACTCTTCTTGCCCCTCACCCCCCCCCCCCCCCCACACACACACACACACACATATACACACACACAACACGCGCACACTACACTTCAATATCTTTCCCTCACGTTTTCCTTATTTTTTCACCTTTTTTATGTCATTTTACATCATCAAAGCATTCTTCCCAGCACGGACTGATACTCCCTCATACTCACAGTCACCTGAATACCCTTGAACGGCACTGTGAGTCGTATGACATGCACATTGACTTTGTGTAGTGGTACAAGAATGTACCTCCGTATGCGGGTTCAAACCCCAATCTTTTGAGCATCAGCAGCCAAATAATAACTGCATACAATACAGATGTAGGAAACAGACATCCAGTATCAAGAAGTCAAGTTTTATATCCCAAAACAACTTTCCCCCTCACTGCTGTTGTTATTAGTGGTAGGGGAATGTTGTGGGTCAATGTTCTTATCAGGTTTTATAGGCAGCCAGACAGCCAAAGACATCTCTATACACAGCAACGTACGATGGCAAATAAATCTATGAGTTTGTGGGGTGTACAATTTTATGGTCCAATGAGATATGATGAGTGTGTGTGTGTGTGTGCTTGAGTGTGTGCGTGTGTGTGCTTTTGTGTTCAAAACACAGGGCGGTGGAGGTGGTGAAGACAGGGGTCAAATTGACACTAAAAAGTTTTACAACCAAACATCTAAACTACACTCCAGAACTCTCTACGCTGCAGGCGCAACACTGTCAATAGCGCTTACAATCTATCGCACGACGCACACCGACAGTGCATGTTAAAACACTCACTTTGAACCTCATAGGTTAGCACATGAAAAACACTGTGAACTCCCGCGACACGTCAGTCTCCCACCCACCGTGATCGAAAACCCTTTGATACGCTGTCGCAAACCCTTAACTGTTTCTGCCGCTTTTAACCCCCGACATTTGCATCACAGTCATTCTCAGAGGCACATGGGGATTTCCTCTGGCTCGAATCCTATGTTTTCTTCTTGTTTTTCCACTCTCTTTCCACGCAGATTCATTACTAGCGACACAGACTGGGGAACTCATGCAGTCATTTTACTATTCTGTAGACGAAGCCCCCGACAGACTATGATTCATCACCCTTGGTGGCTCTCAAGATGGTAGTTCAGTCTCTGGTTAAATGAGTCTCATCTATTCAGAGAAATTCAATCAGATTTGTGGGCTTGATGATCTTTTTTTTCTGTACATTTCATACGCATATTCATAATAAGGTTCACTTTCATTTGATTAATAGAAGCATGAAGTCAGGTGTTCACCCGAAGATCCTGTCATCAGCTGGAACAGATGAGACAGAGAAGTCCGTTGGTTCTGAACATGGTTCTAGGATCAAGGTTTCAGGTGCTGAAGGAAACTGATGGACACCATCTTTGGATGGTTAGAGGGATTATCTTTGCCCTCGTAAAGTTGAAAGCGAATTATTGACAGGTGTCCAGGATAGAATGGGGATCGTTAAAAAGCCATCACATCCTTGAACTTGAGTGGAAAAACTGTGAAATATTAATGAATCCATAGTTCCCTCAGCATCCAGACCCAGAAACTAGGCCTTTCTCCCAGTAAATTATCAATGAGAAGATTGTCATTCTCAGGCCTCATTAAGACACTGGAGGGGAATGAGGTTTTAATGAGAGTTGTCTCTGGGAACTATGGCTAATGATGATCATGTTCAGGCCCCGGGTGCAGAGGAGTGACTCAGTATTGTGAGCTGTGAAGAAAGCTCTCCCTAGGAACGAATGGCAGGGCTTTGTGGTCGCTCTCCGTGGTGCTGATCTTCGTTTACAGCCGACTCCTCTGGGACTGACAGGCTCTCTTAATAGACACGTGTTTGATCCCATCAGTGGTGGGTTCATCCATCTACCTGAGTCTGTGGCCAAACACAGGTCTGACTGCAGCCTGCTAACCTGCTGTATGACAGATACAAGACGATGTATGATAGATACCGACGAGGAGAGAGACCGAGAGAGAGAGAGAGAGAGAGAGAGAGAGAGAGAGAGAGAGAGAGAGAGAGAGAGAGAGAGAGAGAGAGAGAGAGAGAGAGAGACAGAGCCATAGGAAAAAAAAGAGAGGAATCTACTAACATGATTAAACAGGAAGCAGTTCTTCTATGTGGGTTGGAACAGACACAGTCCGAATGTAAATATCTGCACTTACGTTTTAACTGGGGTTGGGCTAATGGAAGATAATTATGCCTATTGGGACCCCCATCCTCTCCACAGACATGAATAAGACATGTCTATATGTCAGCCAGGTAGAGGCAGTATGGTAAATCCAGTTAGCATTGAGCCCCTCTTCAGAAATCATCATGCAACATGTTACATCAGGCTGCTTTCTTTCTCTTCATTAATCTAGAGGCAAGAGATTGATGCCGACCTGCTACTGTACTGCTGGTGTCGTCATGCCCAGTGTGTGTGAGTGTGTGTGTGTGAGTGTGTGTGAGTGAGTGTGTGTGAGTGTGTGTGTGTATGTGCTTGTACGTCTGAGAGAGAGAGAGAGAGAGAGAGAGAGAGAGACATACAGAGAGAGGGAGAGGTTAGAACATTTTCTTCTCTCCTTTCTTCTTCAGGATGGTTTGAACCTTGTCCTCTCTCCCCTCTCTCGTTCCCTCCATACAGATGGCGCTTGTCTACAGGTAGAGTGAGAATAGACTCAACAATGAGCATGGAAAGGGAGGCAGTGATAGCCAGGGACAGAGGTTGTCTTTTCATCTCCCTCCTCCGTGACAGTCCTGTCTCCAGCTCGCTCCCCACCGGCAGGGGGCTTGATTGACAGGGGAAAGGAGGACAGGTTAGATCCTTTGTCTGGGATGCAAAAGATACACTGAGCTTGTCTTTCAAGCACACTGGACGGGAAGAACGAAGAGACAAAGAGCGGGAGGACGGGAGAGCGGGGGGGGGGGGAGGGAGGGAGGGAGGGAGGGAGGGAGGGAGGGAGGGAGGGAGGGAGGGAGGGAGGGAGGGAGGGAGGGAGGGAGGGAGGGAGGGAGGGAGGGAGGGAGAGTGTAGGATGTGAAAGAGAAGGAAGAGGGAGAAGAGAAAGAAAGACAGTTGAAGATAAAGAGAAAGTGGTTTTGAGACGGAAAGACTGTGTAGTTAGGGAGGGTGTTAAATACTTCTTTGAATGAGTGAGTGAATATTTTACCCCCTGGATGGAGTGGGGCCTCGAGGGACTCCATTACCCAGGAGGCCCTGCTGTTTTCCATTGACTGACTCTGAGATGGCTACAATAGAGGATTGGGTTCCCCAGATGGATATGTGTGTGTGTGCATGTGTGTTAAAGTGTGTGCGTGTGGAAGCTTGTGTATGTGTGTGTGTGTGCGTGCGTGAGTGAATGTGGCCATCCATATTCAAAGCAGGCTCTCCTTGCTGTCTTGCACCTTCCTTTTGATCATGGTGTGATGCAAGCAAATCCAGCTCTGTTCCAACTGCGCAGTAATCACACATCCCTCCTGTTTCGTTCTGTCTCTAGGTGGTGAGGCCGTGTAAGGCACAGGCTAGAAAGCCGTATTAGAATCCGGTGGAACTTTATATTTAAAAATATCAGCAGAGGATTCTGCAGCATTCCGCTGGCTCATGCTATCAGAGACATGAATGTTACATACCAAAGACACAACCCTCTTGTAACACCCACAGAATACATGATACGTGCTCGCAAAAAGAAGTATTTTCAGACGTATCAGTATGTGTGTGGGTGGGGAAGAGGGAAAGAGGGGGGGACCTGTGTGGAACATCCAGTAATTACGCAATGACAAGCATCTGGGTTTGGCACTGACTGGCAGATCTAAAGTCTGAAGAGGAAACAGATGATTGGACTGCGTCAGCAAACCTAATCAAAGGGGATTATCTTCAAATTCCTGAGTTAGATTGCTTCACTCTGGGCTTATTTGTCCCTATTCTATTGTCTACACAAATCCAATAACAGGAGAAATGAAGAGCCACTTAAGATAATTAACTCTTCCTCATTCTCACTCATTATAATAATTACCAAGCGCTTATGAAGCCACAAAGACGAAAGATATGCCATGCCGTAATAACCACAACCCGTTCTGGTAATCCCTTCACTACTCTAGGTAATCATAACTGTAATCTTGTCCTAATTGTAAATGGCATGAATAGATTCTCTTTTCCACCTTGGCCTTTATTAACGGGCTCCTGTTCAGTCCATGTCTTTATTTTCTTGAACAGAAGCTTTCTTTTTTAATGTCTTTTTTTCCCTCTGTTGCAGGAGGGTTTGATTGATTGCCACAGACGCTCTATTAATTCAGCTGGAATTGAATGTCTGTTTGAAATAAGGCAAATCATACTCCAAAACTGAAGCCAATGACAGCAGCTCTGTAAAAGCACACCATAAATCCAGCGTGGGTACCAGTAGAGGCGTCAGGGAAAATAATCCAATTTGATATGAACAAATGTCTTATTCTTTTATAAATAGCATTTACCTTTCTGCATTACCAGCAGATGACGCAGGGCTAGAGGGCCATGATATCTCTACATTTACATTTAGTCATTTAATGTCATAATCTCTAGATTTATACCCCCCCCTGCATCACCACTCTGGTCATTAACCAGAATTTATCTCTGTTACCCACAATCCATCTGTATTAGCCTCAAGCTGTCTGTGCTTTGCTGTGTGTGTATGTTTGTACTGAGCAGGATTAACAGGACTCGTGTCTTACGTGGACGCGAGGTCGGACGTCAGAGTCCTGCGTTTCACTTGCTCTCGTTATCCATCCATCTTCTCATCCTAAGTCTTCTGGCCTCCTGCTTGTCTCTCTGTCTATCTTTCTCTCTCTGTCTCTCTGTCTCTCTCCCGCTATCTACTTCTCTATCCATGTCACCTCTACTTTGTTCTTTACCACCAATTTCTTTTTAATCAATCCATCTTCTAGTTAACTCTACACACACACACCCGCAAGCAGCGACACACACACACACACACGTCAATGTCACTGAGCAGTCTTTTAAAAGAAACACATTTATAGATGTGAGGCGTGCAGGGAAAGAGCCCGTCCCTCCATGAGAATAGTATATATCATGTGTGAGTCCATGAATAAGAGAGCAGTCTCTGGTTAATGAAGGCCCAGATAGAGAGGGCATGTAATGAATAGGCAGAGTGTGCTCTCCTATAATTACATCCGCATCACTGGCCCCCTAAGTGATTTGAAACATCCTGGAAGCCTACGGGTGTGAAATTGGGAATGTGCGTGTGCAGGCCACAGAAGTTAACATACACAGTACGACGTGTTCGGTGTCGCCATGCTAAACTTCAGCGATATTTCCTATTGTAACTTAAACGGTGCGAACAGGATCATCTCGAGGGTGAGAGAGGCAGGTGGTTAACATGTTTCCGGGTTAGAGGCAGCACTCCTGTTTAACTGAGTTGTTCAGGCTGGAAGACTCAGCAGCAGTTAGTTGATAACCACCATATCGACAGTTCAGATACTCTGTCTTAGCATTATGGTCTCTGCTGAGGAACCCAGCTGACACTGCGTCTCGACATCCATGGCATGGTTTCGGGAGTCAGATGGCTGAGCGGTGAGGGAATCGGGCTGGTAATCCGAAGGTTGCCAGTTCGATTCCCGGTCATGCCAACTGACGTTGTGTCCTTGGGCAAGGCACTTCACCCTACTTGCCTCAGGGGAATGTCCCTGTACTTACTGTAAGTCGCTCTGGATAAGAGCGTCTGCTAAATGACTAAAATGTAAATGTAAATGTATGGTCGAAGGGGTGATTGGGTATGCATAATTAGACTGTAGAATTCTGACTGACAGCAAGAGGCTTTGCTCTTTAACATGGTATTGGATTAGAGGCAGGAAAAATGAGGGGGTTAACATGTGTCTGGGTTAGAGGCAGTTCTCCTGGATGACTGAGACTGTTTACGGAGTCTTTTTTGTTACTGTTATGAATAATAGATTGTCACTGTGCTGAACATTCGAATATGGAGCGACCGCAGACAGTTTATCTTCAAAAGAAATCACCTGCACCGACTGTCTGGAAATGAGTCTGTAAAGAAGTGATCACCATATAGACGACTGATCATCATATAGAGAAGTACCACTATGATCATTAAATACTATAGAGGATCCTTTCTGTACAGAGGAGTGTAATTATACAGCATGGAGGAGTATTAACATATAGAGTGTCCCTATGTAGAGGAATGTCACTGTACAGAGAGGTATCACTATGATCCCTACAGTATAAAGACAAATGTTACTAAGTATCAGTTGGATACGGAAACAACAAACGACTAATATTTTGTAAGCTGATTTGGTATCTTTGCTTGTTCTTGCTGCAGTGTTGCAATTGCAGCAATATCTAACAGGCTTCAACAATCATGCTATCAAATGTCACATTATCATACTCCCTTATCAGTTATCATCCTAGCTCTCTCCTAGCTCTCTCCTAGCTCTATCGCCCTCTCTCTCTCTCTCTCTCTCTCCCTCTCTCTCTCTCTCTCTCTCTCTCTCTCTCTCTCTCTCTCTCTCTCTCTCTCTCTCTCTCTGTGTGTGTGTGTGTGTGTGTGTGTGCGTGTGTGTGTGCTTGTCTTTCGCTACTAACTGGTCTACTGTATTTGCCAACTTCAATGTGACACAGAACAGAATACATTGGAAGCTACAAATGAAATTGGACTTAAATGTCAACTTCGTAATGAGAAAATTGGTTTGGCTGTCCTGTCCACAAGGCATTTCGCCCAGATAAAAGAAATGCATGATTAGATTATACAGCGGTTCAGAATTCAGCTGAGGTCTTTGAAGAGTGAATGCAGAATAAGATAAATATTCCAAGCTGAGAAACGGTTTGTCAGTTTGTGTGGATGTGTGGAATACCAATAAGTGGTGCTTCCAGTGAAGCGACTGCAGCAGTTTTCGGTTTCCATGGCGTTGAACCAATCATGGGACCCAATGTCAGTCAATGAGATCAGTGTCACAGCTGAGCCAAGGGAGGTGAAGAGAGGAAAAAATCAAGACAGAATGAAATAGAAATTGAACTGGCCTTTTCTTTTACAAGATATTTCACAGAGAGCTTTACAGGCGCTCACGTAGACGTCAACAGCTTCTGAGGTCCTGTGGGCGACAAGGCCTCCCTAAGTAACTACCTGGGAAAAGAGGATAGGAGACAGGAGAGATGAGGGCAGCGAAAAGAGGGCAAAAGAAAAAAGAAGCGTGAGAACTGGGAAGGGAGAAGGGAAAGATGTTGTGGCGTGAGCACGTTTCACATTTTAAGGGTTTGGACTTCAACCTGCATTTCCACTCTTGAAATGGTTTGCCGGCAGTCATACGTAACAGTCTTTATTAATGATCTGCATCGGAGCTAAGCTGCTATCTGAGGAAAGAGAGAGAAGGTTAAGGATTTTACATAACTGCGTTGTGTGTCTTACTTTAGATAGGTTACTGAGTTCCAGTCACGGCCTGTGACAAACACACAGACTCTCTCTCTCTCTCTCTCTCTCTCTCTCTCTCTCTCTCTCTCTCTCTCACACTTATTCTCTCTTATACACTCTTTTTCTCTTTCTTCATAGCCCCCCACCACCCCCACCCATCTTTCACACACACACTCACACACACGCACACACTCACACACACACACACACACACACACACACACACTACTAGCTTTCAAATGAGTGTCTCCCTGGCGGCGATGAAAAAGATTGGTGAACATCAAAGACTTCCTCTTTCTTAATTACCCCAACTCAGCTCTCACCCTGCCCTCTTCCACTGCAACACTTCTCCTAATGGCTAATTAGATTAGACTATTTATAGTCTCAGATGCTGCGGATCTTTTGAGTTCATATATACTACAGCACTCTTAAACACTTCCTGTTTCTGGTTCTTTAGTTTCGGATGCAAAGTTCTTGTTTTTCCTTTTCCTGTATAGGGGGAACATATTCTGAACCTGTCTTAAACATCTTCAATGTCTGGGTTCATAACGACTGATCGATGCATGGTCATTTTTGTTTCATGGTTGTTTTTTGTTTTGTATGTGATTTTTTTTTCTTTTTTACCTGAAGGAAGAAATACTTCATTTGCTCGGTTACGCATAAGGGTTGTATATGACTGAATATGTCTGATTTGTCACATTCATATATTCGGTCTTGAGCGCAATAAATCCACTCTGTGTCTGCATAGATGTGTTGAATTACGGTTGCAACGTTTACAAATGGGGGTGAGGTGTGTGTGTGTGTGTGTGTGTGGCTGTGTTTGTGTGTGTGTGTCGGCAACAGAAACCTGACAACAGGCTTATCCCTAACATCCACACGACTCAAAAACCTCAGTACATGAAACCAGTAAGCCTTCCATCCTACAGAACCTTCCCTAAGCTAGGACATTCCTCACAACCAAAGTCGGACAAGAACGCAATCCACAATCCACTGCCTTCCTGCATCAAAGCTTCCAGCTGTTGTACCATAATCGTTTCTGTAATGTTTAACCCATGTAATTATTTGGTGGGTTTGTTCTTTCCTTACTTGTTAAGTGTGTGTGTGGGAAACAACCAGACACATCTACCTATGTGGAGAAGACTTGTGGAGGACCCACCTGCTACATCAAAGCACCCAACCTGGCTAACCAGATGCTAATATTGTGTGTTTGGTTGTTATGCACAAGCCCTCCTGTAGGTAGATTGCACAGCTGACAGAGACATTTAATGCTAGGAAGAGGTGATTCCGTTGAAAGCCGACTGCCAGATGCCTGGAGTATCCTTCTAGCTCAATGCCACAGTCGAGCGAGTTCGTCAGAGTGAGTTCGCCAAGAAGTTCATCGTGGATGGACTGGATGGGTACTTACCGTCCGGTGTTGTAGCGGTGTGCCTGGATGAACTGTGCGTGTGTGTGTACGAGGGAAAGTGTGTGCCCACATACATGTCGCCGTGCGTGTCCGCTTTTGTGCGGTCCGCCTCTTCTTTCAGTAAAATGGAGCACTCCCATTGCATGTTTTATATCATGAATTTAAGTGCTGTCAAGTCCGTGAGCTCCTCTTCATCTCTCCCATTCTCACTCGGCCCTTGTTCCTCTCGCTGCCACGGCAACATCTCACTGCCTGACATCAGGGGGGTCAGCAGCTAATGGGCTCCAACATGGCTTTGAAGGGGCCTACCTGCAACCCTAACTTCAATCTTGCTTGCGGATCACACGTCTCAAATCCAACACACACACACACATACATACATTCCTGCACGCACACACACACACACACAGTCACTCACTCACGCCCATCTTCAATCATTTACTCTTCCCGCTGCTAGATACGTTCAGAGACCTTCCATTCCTGGATGGGCTTTTTGCACCTCTTCAACTCCACAGAAAGCCTGAAACACTGATCTGATGGCCTCTCCCCCCCCCCCCCCCCCCCCCACCTGCTGTCTTGCGACTCGAGACAGACAGACAACCAGACAGGCGGACGGGTTGGGAGGAAGGAAGAGAGGCAGACAGACAGACAGACAGACAGACAGACAGGCAGACAGGTAGACAGGCAGACAGGTAGACAGGCAAACAGGCAGACTGACAGGCAGACATACAGACAGACAGGCAGGCAGACAGGCAGACAGGCAGACAGGCAGACAGGCAGACAGGCAAACAGGCAGGCAGACAGACAGACAGACAGACAGACAGACAGACAGACAGACAGACAGACAGACAGACAGACATACATACAGACAGACCGGCAGGCAGGCCGGCAGGCAGAAGGGCTAAGGAAGACAGTTTGGGGTTAGAAAACTTGTGAAGTGGTTCTGCGAGAATTCGAACCCCTCTGGGTCCATGTCAGAGGTAAGAGAGCTGCATGCCCTGTCTCCTGCTGTCAGACGGCCTGCAGAGGCTATGGGCTACCTGCACAGGCTCAGGCAGAGATGTGTGATCTCTGAAGCCCTCCAGAACATCACTGAAGTTTTTCTGACAGTCGCTGTGGCAGAGAATTATAGGCTGTACTGGCCCATACTTAGGCTACTCTTAGGCTCAGCAAATGAGACGATAGGGTTGGGAACACAGAGGGGGACTTTAAGGAGAGGAGGGGAGAGAAGTGAAGAGGAGAGATATTGAATGTGCCAGTACTTCCATGGGGTAAAATCAAAGGGAATCCTCTATGACCTTAGGGAGCAAAACAGATGGGTGGAAAGTTCCACTGGAAAAAATAAACTCTCAATCTCTCTTTCATACTTCTTTCTTTCTTTCTTACTTTCTTACTTTCCACTTCTCTCTGTCTCTTATTTACTAATTATCTTTCCGTGGTGCAGAAAAAAAGCACAGCATTAGGGCGTCAATATTGATGGAGTTGAATTTGGATGACAATTTTTCTCTATCATTGTTCATGTTAAGAGAGGATGAGGAAGGTGAAGATCGATTAACCAGTCGTTCCTGAAGCAACCTTTTCGAAATAACTCTTTGAACTAAAAAGGCGGTAACTCAAAACTGCTTTTACGTTATCGTCGACATCGCAGAACAGGCCTTTAGAGCGTCAGCGAGGCAGATTACTTTTAAAATCACATCAAAGGAGGTCTCTAAACTTTTGTCTCTTGCTTCTTGCGAGCGAGCCCGCAGAGCGTTTTGACATTCTTATCTCGCCCAAACAGACCCTGCTTGCTAACACATCAGCTGGCAGGGCATCTCACACACATACGCACACAACAATGGACGCACACGAATGGATGGAAACACACACACACACACACACACACACACACCCCTGTCAGCTATACCAGTTTCCTCTGTCATCATTTCTTTTTATGTTTATTACAGAAGCTTCTCTCGCCATATTCTGTTTGGATTTGGTAACTGAATGGTTTCCAGATCCATAATCTCTGTCATGGTTTGGCGAGGAACAGACGCACCGGTGTTGTATCACCCGATGCATGACTCTCTGGATTGCCACCCTCTCGCGGGAGCGCGCGCGAATCAAAGAGTGAAGGATTTCGTCTTGATATCGTAACCAAACGAAGGAGAGACAGAAGTCTCACATTATACTTTCTTTGTTATAGAATTCAAGAGAAGAATGTCGTTTATCTGTGTAAATATCAGATACTATTTTCATCACAAAATCCTTAAAATTCGTAATTCAAACCGTATAGTTACAAACGCGAACCAACATTCTTGCTCCACGACATCCCATTCTGAGGAAATGTACCCCAGTATGATTACCAAAGGAAATTTATTTTGTGTAGCAGGTTCAAAGTATTTCACATGGCTCTTCATACTAATGTATAGGTTCAAAGGCATGCGATTTTAATGCAGTTAGCCTGCGCGTACGGTGGGTTACTCAGACAGGTCAAAAACAATTCTGATCCAGAATAGGCTATCAGCTGTCCTGAAAAGGGACCAAAGGTTCACATGCCTATAGCCTTCAAAAGACAAGTACTAAAAACGATGTATCAACTATGTATCAACATCAAAACAATTGTTCTCACAATCAAATCCTTTTTTAAGATAGGAAATATTACTCTTATTGTTTAAGTCAATTAAATAAATGAAAAAATAAAACGTAATAATCCCACACCTACCAAGGACTATTCTGATTTAAGACCTGCATACACATGTATTGGTATTACATTTGATCAATCATTTGATGCTGGGATATACAAAACAGACAATAGAGGGGGGTGCATTTCACGACAGGCTTAATGCACCCCCTGCTAACCCTGACTAGGAAAGTGTCACATGCCTGAAACTTACTGTGGTTATTCATACTAGTGCCCTCAGTGTACAGTAAGAATCATTTGATGCTGGGATATACAGAACAGACAATAGAGGGGGGTGCATTTCACGACAGGCTTGTTGTATTCCTTCTTGCCATGAAATGCACCCCCTGCTAACCCTGACTAGGAAAGTGTTACATGCCTGAAACTTACTGTGGTTACTCATACTAGTGCCCTCAGTGTACAGTAAGAATCATTTGATGCTGGGATATACAGAACAGACAATAGAGGGGGGTGCATTTCACGACAGGCTTGTTGTATTCCTTCTTGCCATGAAATGCACCCCCTGCTAACCCTGACTAGGAAAGTGTTACATGCCTGAAACTTACTGTGGTTACTCATACTAGTGCCCTCAGTGTACAGTAAGAATCATTTGATGCTGGGATATACAGAACAGGCAATAGAGGGGGGTGCATTTCACGACAGGCTTGTGCTGTATCAAAGTATTTTCTGCATCTAATTGTTCCTAGATTTGCTTCATATATTGATTGAGGATGACATGCATGTTGCAGTTGTCTTTGAGACAGCAAAGATATGTTTTGTTTAGGATATTATTTATCAATAGCCTTTTTCTTGTAGGTAATACAGCTTTACTCTAAATGATTTGTTTCTGGCATGTCTCTTTCTATTTGTGTGAGTATTATTTCTGACTGTTAACAGGATATGTTAGACTCTAGCTCTGTCTATGTATGATATCATAATTTAATTTTTAGCAATGAGGCCTTCAACAAATTATTTTCAGAAAACGGGGAAGGAGGTGTATATCTACTACCATCTAGTGGGTGTGCTGAAGTACCACAGCACTGAATGTGAATTCCACTTTACTGCTTTACCGGTTTATTTCGTTGGCCATTGCTTACTGTAAGTGATTTGGACTACAGTAATATTTAAACGTGTGAATACATGTTAATATGTTAACTGACAAAATTATTAACCTTAACCTATTTATGATAAATCATGTTTTTGTTCATTGTTTAGAACATAATAACCTGAACATGACAGGACTTATGTTTCCAAAATTGGGTACTTTTAAAATCTGTAAGTAGTATTGTGTTTCGGGAGTTGTCCAGTAGGCTATACGGTGTAGGTCTGGATATAGCTGGCTGACTCGTGCCAACATGTTGGCCGAGGAATGACCTCGCCCAGTCCATATTGCGGATTCATTGCCGATCTTACATCATTCAGCCTCACCCTCTGATACTAAGTTACCTCCAGTAGGTGATAGTTCATCCATGTTTCTAAGTAGCGAGTTAAAGAAGACTTGATAAGACTGGGCATTTTCATATCGAATGTAGAGCTGTCAAAGGCGAAGGCGGTGATTGTGTGTAGGTTATTTGTTTTCAGAAGCTAATGTGCGATAATTGCGAAGCCCAAGAAGATGAACTATTGGCGCTGTCGAGTATCTATAGTGACGACGAGTTCGTTCGGACAGAGTCGACATCAGGCGGAGAGATCCGAGTTACAGTGGACTTGCCTCGGGACTTCAGTGTAGTTATTAAAGAAGGTAGGAGATGAAATTAAAGCGTTATTCATCATGTTTTAGACTGCTAACAATTTTGCAAGTTAGTCTGCTAAACTATAGCCTATATGCATAAAATGTAAATGTAAATAAGTATGATTTAGTTTGTAGGCTTTGTAGTCAATATCACAGAGGATACAATATCAGTCTACATTTGTAGGTAAGGCCAACCCGGTTTTAAAGCCGTCCTGACGTGTGTAATTTCTGAAAAACATGACTGCATACACCCTTTTCCTGCCATCTGGGATCACTCTCATGTCGCAGCAGTGACATGAGAGTTACTAATTCCTCATGTGAGATGAAGGCTTAAGCATATGAATCAGAATCAGAATGGGATTTATTCGCCATGAAAGTTTGCACAGACAAGGAATTTGCTTTGGCAGGAAGGTGCAAACAATAAACATATAGGGACCTAAAATTTAAATATGTGGACTATCTATACTAAGGGTACATAAACTAGCAGTACTAAGTGGGATTAGAATTAAATAAAATATACAATAAAATAAAATATAAGTTGCCGTAAATTACATTATAAAAAAAAAATACAAATATTACAAAAATGAATAGGCCTCTCATGTGTTGTTGTTATTGTCACCTAGGAGACTCGTTGAAGCAGCACGCCATATCTTTTCTTCCTCCTCTGGTTCTGACCTTCAACCTGCCAGGAGATTATCCTTCCTCTTCCCCACCCACATTCACTCTCAGCACTCGATGGCTGTCACATGCACAGGTGTGAGGGTGTGTGTGTGTGTGTGTTTCTCCACTAACAAGTCTAATGCATTTCCTCAATTTAATGTAATACAACAGCATACATTGGAAGCTGTGTGTGTGTGTTTACGACGTGTATGTATGCATATGTATGTGTGACCTGCTATGACCCCTGGCCCTCTCCCTCAGCTCTCAGCAGTGTCCAGGCATCTGGAAGAGCTGTGGCAGGCTGCAGAGGGCAGCGTGGTTCTGTTCTCCTGGGTCCACTTCCTGAAGGAAGACCTTCTCAGCTTCCTTCACATCCAACCACCCCTTGCGGTCCCGGTCAGCCAGGCACCCGAGGAGCCCAGCCAGTGTGGAGACTCAGGGGCATGTGGAGGAGCTGAGGGCCCCGGGGCCCTGGGCCCTGGAGAGGCCTCGGTCGGTCCCCCAGAAGTTGACCTGCTGGCAGGGCTCCTTGCCTACGATGTGAGCCAGAGACGGAGGGAGTTCGAGGGCCAGGCATTCGACTGCGGCATCTGTTTCCGGGGTATTCCGGGCTCCGGGTGTTTCCAGTTCCCACGGTGCGGTCATGTGTTCTGTGACCCTTGCGTGGCAGAGTACTTCCGGATGCAGATCACCGCCGGCAACGTGCAGAGCCTCACCTGTCCCGAGTCCGAGTGTGACTCCATGGCTACACCTGGCCAGGTAACAACTGAAACACAACCCCTTCAACACCTGCTTATGTCATCAAACACGCGCACGCGCACACACACACACTCATCCCCTCTTCCTCAACTTCCCCTCACACCTTCCAGGTGAAGAAGCAGGTGGGGGAGGAGCTATTCCTTCGCTATGACCGCCTCCTCCTCCAGTCCACTCTGGACAGCATGGCGGACGTGGTGTACTGCCCTCGCCGTGGCTGTGCCTCCGCCGTGGTCCTGGAGACCGACCGCAAGTCCGGCATCTGCCCCGCTTGCCGCTACGCCTTCTGTAGCCTCTGTAGGAGGAGCTACCATGGCCACGCCCCCTGCCAAAAAGAGGAAACGGCGAAGGAGGCGGCACAGGACGAGTATGCAGCCATACCCAAGAATCTGGGTGAGGGGAAGTGTGTGTGTTAGTGTGTGTTTATGTACTAGTGTGTAGGCATGTTGCTGACTCTTCAGTGTGTGTGTGTGTGTGTGTGTGTGTGTGTGTGTGTGTGTGTGTGTGTGTGTGTGTGTGTGTGTGTGTGTGTGTGTGTGTCCAGCCGGTGTGCAGATCCTCTGGGAGGACTACACCACAGGCAGTCTTAAACGAAGGAAGGTTCTAGAGAAACGCTATGGGAAACCCGGACTACTGGCAGACTGTCTAAGTGAGGACTGGCTTTCCCACAACAGCAAGTCCTGTCCTCGGTGTAACTCCAAAATATATGTGAGTCACTGTCCACACTGCACTCCTGCAATAGAGGTCTACCTGACAACATGTTGTATTTTAGTTTAAATTTAAAAAAAGAAATACAGTAGTTGACATAAAAGTGTAATGCTTGTGACTTGGTTTGATACAATGAAGCAAGTCTAACCTCCAACAGCCCTTGTCTAGGGTGGACTATTTGAACAGCCTTTTTACATGCAATGTTACAGACAGCTTCACAGATTCCCACAGGTCCGCACCTGTAACCAACCTAAACCCTCAAGCGCTAACCTGTTATTTCTCTCCCTGCTTCTTTGCAGAAGGACGGAGGCTGCAACAGGATGTGTTGCACTAAATGTGGACTTTATTTCTGCTGGGAGTGTCTGGTCCAACTTCATGAGAAGAATAGCTGCGTACACTTTATGTAAAGAATAGCAAGAGGGCATGCTAGAATATTATCAGCACTTAAGTTTGTAGTGGTAACCATACAATACATTAAACATAACAATTATGATACTGCTACAATGGAAACAGCACTCGTGATGTGTGTGAAAATTCCTACTAATACTGGATCAATGCTAAAAGGATATAATGTTACCATGATAATGGATTAAAATGTATTACAGTATCCTAATCTTATGATAGTAACTTTCGCTTATTTATTTTTGTATAACCGGCAAATGTTTACTGACGGGAAAAATATGTTTTAAAATGTTCTATGTTGACATGATTCAAATGACAATAATCAGTAGATAAAAAATCAGCAGTGTATAGGAACAAATACAAAAAAGACATCATCACAATTTAATAAAAACTATGTAACATTCATATAATCTCTGTGCTTGGTTAATGTGCCCGGAGGCACAAAATCCTTGTTGAATTAAAATACACAGAGAGTCAGATGGCTGAGCGGTGAGGGAGTCGGGCTAGTAATCTGAAGGTTGCCAGTTTGATTCCCGGCCCTGCCAAATGATGTTGTGTGCTTGGGCAAGGCACTTCACCCTACTTGCTTCGGGGGGAATGTCCCTGTACTTACTGTAAGTCTGGATAAGAGCGTCTGCTAAATCACTAAATGTAAATGTAACATTCCCATTCCTCTTGCGGGTTTATTTATTATAATTCAAAACCTTGTGACTTGAACCAATACGGTTTCCAGAATAACCAGTATTATGAGCATCAGGTATCTCAGGGTTTCAAACAGCCTCTCCCTGGTTTATTCTTTATTGTGTTGAAGTGAAAGCGGAGCTTCGGTTGATAGGGAATTTAATGACAGGTTTCTCTCATAAGACTTAACAACAGGGATGCTTTCCAGACAGGTTTACAGGTATTTACATTGCAGGATTTTGGTGTAAAACTCTTTAAAGGACATTTTCAGCTATAAAGCCTAAGAGGTCTGGATATCACAGTCAGTTGAAGAACATCACCGGAGGCAGTTAGACCAGGAGGTTATAGAATGCTTTGGTACACAGCACTCTGTGTGCTTGGATTAATCCTTCCCTGCATACATGGAGACATCTCTGGTAAGATCCGTATCTCACTCGCTGTATTCTGACAGCGCTTCAATGGAGACTAGCAGCTAACCAGCTGCTCTGAGTGATGCAGTGTGTGAGTTTTAAAATAGTAGTTTTTGACAATCAAGTGCCACCCCAAATAAAAGACCCCAGAAATAATGTCCTGGCTACGCCCCTGTGCATCAAAGTCATTACTTTTGTGTTATTGATATTTGTTTAGTTTACACTATTCATTTAGTCACTTCTGAACCTGCGTGTCCAGTTTAGACACCACATGCATGATAGAACATCAAAGCATCGAAGTGTATAGTTCTAGTCACACACTTCACAAAAATCTGAACTGGAAATGTGTGTGTTTGCCAGAAATTCAGACCGTGGTCAGTAACTTGAAGATCTCTGTCCTGGCTTCCTCCAACTCAACGGATGCCTCTATCCAAGCTGCTCTCCAAAATGTAAGAATATCTTTATTATTTATCAGTGCCGATCTGAACTGAGTTCTAAGGCTCAGTGCATTATATTCATAAGGTGTCCTTCTGCTATATTGACTAAGCCAGTGTTGAATTGAATATTGTCATGAAGAGACTGATGTATGTTATTATTTATCTCTCTCTTTCTCTGTCCATTTAAGTATCGATCTCTCTCTGTCTGTCTATGTATCAATCTCACCCTTTGTGTCTTTCAGGCAGCTATCCAGCTTGAGTTCTATCTGAAGACAAACTACGAAGACATCCAATCCTTCAGAATCACCAATATCAAAAAAGCATGACCTGTACAAGTGGTTGTCAGGTGATAAAGCTTAAGCTTGTGATTAATTTATTTGTTGTGGAGTTGCATTATTTCTTGCATAGAAAGTTGTCGAGGTATTTTATCACTGTATCCCAATCTCTCTCAAGGTAATATGTATATTATATATTCATATTAGTGTTCAAAAGAGGAAGTGTAGAGTAGATTAAGTGATTCCCCCAAGACAGCCAGCAGAGGTCCTCATTGATTTGTTGTATTTTTTTCTATCTCAGGATATCAAGTGCTGGATGTATTTTTAATTTCATATTATACATTCTGGTCCTTGGACACCATCTTATGGCTGCAATAAAACACTACACTATTCGGCAATAAAGTGTAGAAGGCCACTGTCGCCTACAGTCTTCACTGCAAATTATAGGCAAAAGCTTTAGATGACACAATAAGCCAGATAATAATTTAATTTGTTGTTGTTCAGTAAGAACCAGTAGGTTGGTTACAGGTGCGGACCTGTGGGAATCTGTGAACCAGTACACTCCAATACAGTACAGATTTACAACATTACAGAATTGCAACACACATTTTTTTTAGTTGTCCAGTAGCCATCAGATTTAATAGAAAATTACATATTGCATAGGCTGAACTGGCTTACTATTCAAATACTGTAGCCAACATAGACGTTTTGCCTTGTGAGTCTATGTTCAAATATTGAATCAGGGAAAACCTTGTAGAGACAGTGTAGAAGGAGAGGAAGCCGGCGTTTGACAATAGGCCCACAGTCTTGTTACGAATTAGACCGAGAGAGAAAGACGGTGAAAGGAGGGGCTACCGACGAGGAAACGTGGATAAATTGGATGACACGGTGCGTGCGCAATGAGGCTGACAAATAACGGTGGATGGGATTTAAGAAAAAGGAAATGACCTGATTCAATACTTGTTTATTCAGATTGAAGCTTCTATTGTTGAAATAATTTTTCCGTGGATTTTTGTTTTTCTGGTTTGTCTGCGGGCCCTCGCGGTTGGCTACCAAGATAATGACCAGTGGAACGCACGTATAATTCATGTTGGATAGAGCTGCAGCGGTTAGTCGGAAATATATTTTAAGCATAGGTCTGTCTATGCATCACAGGGAGGTGATATCGGGGAAAGAGCTTTGTCAAAATATCCCAGATCGTGATTAAACAACATATCTCTCCATCCTCGTCGGTATGTACAGCATGACGCTCGTGTGTGACAGGTTTTAGAATCAACGATATAAACGTGGACGGCTAGAGTGCTTAAACAGGATTATTCTGAACACTCTGTATCAGATGGATATTTAAAGATAGATAGCCGACCGATCGAATGTAGTTTGACTGAAATAAATGAAATGTTATTACTGTATTGTTGTTATTGTAGTGGTGTTATTGGTTCATAATGTAGCTCTATGGCAAATAGGCCTGAATAAAATAATCGATACAAAGATAATATTACTATGTTATGATCTGTATCCTATACCATCTACAAATAGTATATTGTTTTGGTTGCTAGTGTGTTCCAAAATGTCAGGTGATGGCTACTAATAAATGACAGCTATGTATGCATACCAAATCATGTGTAAGCCAGTGTAAACAGATCATATTCCACACCACCTTTCTGAGGTGGAGAACCAGTCGTGCACCCTGCTTGTACGCGTGGGCAGACACAAACAAATAAGACAACATGGCCATTGTTCAGTCAAGGCGTTCAGCTCAGTGGCAGGTCACTCAGCTGGCCTCTCTCTCTCCCTCCATCCCTCCTTCCCCAGGTCGTCTGTGGCGTGTGAGAGATGGTGTGGGTCCTGTCTGTGCTGGTGTTCCTGGTGCTGTCAGTCCACAGCCGGCCCTCTCTGGGCTGCCCCCACAGCTGCCGCTGCTACAGCCTCACGGTGGAGTGTGGCTCCACGGGCCTCAGAGACATCCCCTCCCACGTGCCCCCCTCTGCACAGGTAGGCCGCACGCAGGCACACCTCACACGAGCATGCATGCACACACACGCAAGCATGGACACGGACACACACACGCAAGCGTGCGCACACGCAAGCATATACACCCACACACGCAAGAATGCACACATTTACAGCACTTATACGTACACACGTACAAATAAATATGCTGAACATTCAACACATACACGTGTAACCAGCATTAGAGTTATGTTTATATTCAAGTGATATCTTCTTGTGTTACTCATCATTTATAATATATATTTTTTAAAGAATCTGCATTCCTCTCTTCCTCCTCACGTCCCTTCTCTTCTCCCTTGGCTGCCGCTGTGTAGACCATCTTCCTCCAGGATAATGCCATAGGTCAGATCAGAGTACAGGATCTCTCCCAACTGGGCCACCTTCACTACTTGTATCTACAGAACAACAGCATCTCAGCCCTGGAGCCCGGAGCCTTCCGGAACCAGAATCTGCTGCTGGAGCTGGCACTCAACGGCAACCGCATCCATTTGCTGACTGCAGACATGTTCCGAGGCCTGGAACACCTCCGTATCCTGTATCTGGCAGGAAATGACATCACCCGCCTGCAGGACTACACCTTCAGAGGCCTACAGGTGGGACCCAAAAGCTTTTGAAGTTCTGTGCATTTCCTGGAAACAAACAGAAACCACATTTTAAATGAACGGACATTGATCAAGCGATTCATTTTAATAACCTTGTAAGATGTAAGGCCCCAGACAAAGTATACTATGGTGACAGTGGTTGATCAAATCAACTCAAATTTGAATTGGACTGTCCTTTTAACAAGCAATGCCACATAGGACCTCACACACACCCATAGAACTGCACCTAAACCTCCAACCTAAACCCTCATAAGAAGACAAGGGAAAACTTCCAATAGTTCCAATAAACTTCCAAGAATCAAGCCACAGCCTGACCACCATTCATACAGACGTACCTATTATATGGTGGTTGGGCTGTTGCAAGGCCATCTTTTCTGAAAGCACGATTCTATTATTCATACAAAGCAAGATGCTCACGATCGTAACAGCATGAGGTTTTTCTCCATGGCAGCGTCTGCAGGAGTTGCACCTGCAGCAGAACAGCATCGAGCTCCTGGGGGACCAGGCTCTGGTGGGCCTCACCTCCCTGGCCCTGCTGGACCTGAGCAGGAACAACCTCCAGACCATGGGCCCCGCCACCCTCCGACCTCTGGTCAGCCTCCAGGTCCTGCGGCTCACAGGTCAGACTGCAGGATGTATGCGCTTGTATGTGTGTGGGTGTTTACGGTATACCCCCAGAGTCGAATGTATGCAAAATTATTCTCAGTTTGGACTAGATGGCGAGCAATACGCCCACAGTCAAAGCCTTCATGTCCTTCGTGATTTATTTATTCCCTCTTTTCTCCTCACTGTATCAATGTAACCCCTAACCCTCTACATGCATCACTGCGTCGATCTCTCCACACCACACTTACACAGGTGTAGCCCAAACATCCCTCACCCAACCCTAACCCAACTCCCCCCCCCTCGTCACCTCTGACCCACGCTCCTCCTCTCCTCGCCAGACAACCCGTGGCGCTGCGACTGCGCCCTCCACTGGCTGCGCAGCTGGATCGACGAGGAGGGCCAGCGTCTGCTCAGCTCGGCCGAGCGTCGGCTGGTCTGCACGGAGCCGCCCCGCCTCTCCCACCTCAGCCTGGTGGAGGTGCCCCTCAACAGCCTGGTGTGCATCCCCCCTCTGGTGCAGCTGGAGCCACGCCGCCTGGCCGTGCGGCTCGGCGAGAGCCTGCGGGTGTCCTGCCACGCCTCGGGCTACCCCCGGCCCCAGGTGACCTGGAGGAAGGCCTCCCTGGGCAAGCTGCCGCTGGCCCCCCGCGGCCTGGTGCAGGATCTGGGGGGCGGCGGCGCGGCCGGGAGCGGGGGCGGAGGGGCGGAGAACGCGGCGGGCCACCCGGGGGAGGAGAGGGTGAGGCTGCAGAAGGGGGACGGCGGCGAGAGGTTCGATCCTGACACGGGGAGCGGGATGCTGTTCCTCAGCAACGTGACGGTGGCTCATGCCGGGCTGTACGAGTGCGAGGCCTGGAACGCCGGGGGTGTGGCCCGGGTGACCTTTCAGCTGGGCATCAACTCTTCTTCCTCCTCGTCCTTCTCATCTCCCTGGGCCCCCGTCTCACCCTACGCCCCCTCCTGGCCCCGCCTGCGCTCCTCCCGCCCCGCCGCGTCGGACGTGAGCCGCGAGCCTCTGTACGCCCTCGGCAGCATGGCCTTCAGTGCCCTCGGAGCCGCCACACAGACCGCCATCGCCATCGGGATCTCGCTGCTCGCCCTCACCGCCCTCCTGCTGGTCGCCATGATCTACGGTCGCCAGCGGCAACGCCAGAAGGAGGCGGAGGACAAGGAGGAGAGCATCCTGTACGTCAACGACTACTCCGACGGCCCCACCACCTTCGCCCAGCTGGAGGAGTACCGCGACGAAAGGGGCCACGAGATGTACGTCCTGAACCGCGCCAAACCGGTCCTCCCTCCGCCGCCCCACACCGCCGTGACCACCGCGCTGGGCTACCCCCAGCCGGAGCCCCCCTCCCCTCCCTCTTGCCCCGCCAAGCTCCAGTCTCAGGGCGAGCCTGACATACGGACCATGAGGAGGATGGCGGGGGAGGGAGGGGAGGCGGAGCCAGTCACCACGGCGGAGTCCGAGGGCCTGTTCCTCAACCACACCGGTCTCTTCCTCGACTCGCAGATAGCGTACGAGATCCACTGCTGAAGAGAGGAAGACTGCGAGGAAGAGGAGGTAAGGATGAACAAGTGTGGGTGAATCCTCTGAACTATAGGGACATGGGTTGAGGAGCAGCGGGATCGGGGTGTCGTCCCTCTATGGCCTGATGTGACCGGAGGACCTAGAGATCTCCTGAAACCCTGGAAACTGTGATACGCTCACCAGCATGGAGGTGGAACTGGCCCTTAAGCTGACTAGCTCAGAACAACCAACTGTCCTTCACTAGACAAGTCCCTTTATTTAACTGGGATTTGTGGAGTGGTGTGGCAAATTGATTGGAAGCCTTCCAACCAAGAACTGCTGATGCTGCGTTGTATCTTGCTGTGAGAGAACAGGAAGGATATCAAAGTGTGGGTTCGTTCAGGGCAGTTGTTTTGAAGAAATGTGTTGTGGACGAGCCAAAACAGAATCCAGCCAAACAGAAATACTGTTGTGTTGTGTCTCCTTACCCACTTTCCCTCTTTTAACATACAAACCTAACAGTTGTGTGGATCCAAGAGCAGGCTCCACTGACCTGCTGTATCTCACCTGACCCAGATCAAGAATAAAAACGCACAAAACTCACCGAAATTGTGTAGAATCTGTAATATCTTACAATGGGTTTCTCTGAGACAATATACAGATAGAACCCGATTCCCCATTTTCTACTGCATAGTGTAATCTCCAAAGATTTCTTTGGTCAAATTATGTCGAACCTCTTGGATCTCCTCCAGTTTCTTCTCATCGTATTATTGGCCAAGTTTCCTGAAAATGTGTAACATGTGAACTTGCATGGAGAGGCAATATTACATTGGAGTGCATTATGAGATAGTAAATGTCAGCCATATAAATGCGAAAAATATTTTATAACTAGCCTATGAAAGTAAGGCTTGCTTCTTTATCAACACGTTTTTGTTGCCTGTAAAATTACAGGTGGCCTCCCAATCTCCCAAAAATATTTTCTTATGTGTTCCCTGTATTCACATGGTCACGTGTTTCAGTTGCATTTCATTTCAGTTTACCTCAATAAGTCTAGTTACTGTACAATCTATGTGTAAAATGTGTTGCCTGTTGGCCCATTACTCCCAGCACAGTGTGGAGCCTGTGTGGTACGTTCTGTGTGCTGTGTACTGTGAAGCTGCTCTTACAAATATTTAAATATGTAGAGGGCATCTAATCCCTTAACACTGACAGAAACATTCTTCAACCTGTGATTTTGGCTTCCAGATGTAGAACATTTTCATATTTTGCTAATATGATTATTGCCGGAACGCCTCTACATACAACCAAAAAGGGCGGTTTGCATTTCTACTACGTTAAACTATCGATTTATGAATTTTGTCTCGATGTTATTTATGTTCCAGCTACATATTTATTTCCAAATAAATTACAACTTATTGATGTGTCCTCTTGGTTGTGGGAAGTTTTCATGTTAGAAATTACATGCAACGATGCAGTCAAGTAGGCTGCTATATCAGCATTTTCCGTCAGGCTGTAATCCAGAAGTAGTGGTAGCCTACTATTTTTCAGCTTACTTAGTTAAGAAAATTGTTACCCTTCTATCCATATCCTATCCACATCGGGTAATTTGTTTTACACACCTGTTGTAAATTCACGCTGTTGTAGCGCAAGCAGCGAATGGCTTCCTCATGTCTAATTCAAGGTATGCGCCTCACATTTTTGTTTAAATTCTACCTAAACTTCTGATGTGCACCAACGTGATTTCGTTTTGAGCAGGCAGTATATATAAAGCGTAACTATTTTTTGTATTTTTACAACATATTGATTTCGAGACACGCGACGACCCACAAGTAATTACTGCATCGATCTACGAACGCATCCATTTTTCCTGGGCTGATTCTGTTCAATGTTGTAATCATTGAACAAAAAAAACACGTTTTAATCTTCTGAGCCAAACCGGTATTTTACTCTTGTAAAATACCGGTCGTCATCCTCCCATTGCCCTCCAGACCTTGTCTGGACAAATCCCTTCAGTGACAGGATGAAACTTACTAATCATTGGGGATCAATGAGGTCACAGAAGTAAGAACAAAGGGCATTTGGCTAAAGTTTGACTTCTAATCAAGAGTGGGGGGGGGGAGTCAGTCGTTGGAGTGCTATGTGTGTCCATAGTCTGTTCCACTCTGAATTACCTCATCAAATGGGCCAGTAGCGAAGCTGATTAAGGGACAATTTACAGTAGGAAGGGGAGGGAGACAGTGGGCCAGACAGAAGGAAACACCGGCCAGGAAAGGAAGAACCAGCCTGCCTTGATTAATGGAAGTCAGGAGACATAGAGCAGGCCCCAGAACGGATAGCATAAATGAGAGGGAGGTGAAGGTGAAAGAAAAGAGAGCGACGGTCATGATATTGATGGAGAACATTGAGATGAAGCTGTTTGCCTTTGAGGCCCCGTCACAAGTGGGGCAACTGCAGGAATCCCAGTTTAATGACCCGGACCCAAGCCCAGGCCCTGAAGAGGTAAGAACCACATTCAACCTCACGCTTTACATTGTTAGTATGGACGAGGCAACGTATAACTTCATAGTTTCTCATTGGTTTGTGATCATGTAAAAAAAACTTGCTAGATACTCTGAAAGAGTGAGCTAATATAACATGTTTAGCATTTAAATATAGCATCAAGTTCCATGTTTCAGGTTGGTTGCTTGGAATTCTTTAGTCCAGCTCCTCTTGACAGTTTCCAAGTGGCCTGTCTAAACCTATAGTAAATAATCAAGCCTATAATAAAGAAGTCCTAATGCTATATAAAACATTAGTACTGACTTCACTGGTGTGTCTCTCTCTCTCACAGCCTTACCTTGAACACCCCCTGGTGCCTCTAAATGAGATTGTGACAGAGCCTGTTGATAAACAAAATCCCAGGAACACTACAGAAACTCCGTCACTCACCAGGATGGAGAACAAGGGACCACAGCCCCCTATGATGAAGATGGATAACGTCGAGATAGAGATGGAGGTGTTTCCGTATACAGGGATGACTGAGGAGGACCTGGTGAACAGATGGTCTCGCGCCTCTTCGGTAATGTCCACCGAAAGAAACACCCATGTTGAAAATCTGCTAGAATCTGCATTTGCTTTCTCTTCCTTATGAAACAAGTTGGAGGCCAGATGTCTTCTATTTAGTACATGAGGGGAAGGGGTGGAGGTCTCCACACTTTGTTTTGTTGGGGCTGGGAGAAGGTGAGGGTTGTTTCAACACTTACTGCTGTGTTAGAGTACTTGCTCTGGATGTTGAAGTCATAGAAAGTCAGTTTGGCCCTCCTCTCCATCCAGACCCAAGGAGCGCCCACACCCGAGGCCCCCCACAGCTCACCCACCAAGCTGAAGTGGAGGAGGTCGGTGCCCGAGACGAGGGGTCTGGTGGTGAAGGACGTCGTCTGTCTGCCCAGCGGGCACCCTCGGGGCCAGGAGCTCAGTCACATCGTGCCCTGGGGCAGGGAGAGGGCAGAGCTGGAAGCCCTGGGCCTCGTTACCAGGATGTCCATTGACGACTCCTGGAGTGCCCATGAGATGGAGAGTCGGCTGGCTTCTCTATTCAAGAGACGGTTCTCCAGCAAACAAGGGCAGGCGGTCTCCTTCACCTACCTCAAGGTAGTTAATATTACATTCATGGAAGCCGACTAGGCTCTTCACAATAGACTTACTTTTGTGTGTGTGTGTGTGTGCGTGTGTGTGTGCGTGCGTGTGTGCGTGCGTGTGTGTGTGCGTGCGCCAGTGTCTGCAGGGCTCTCGGGTGTTATTTATCCCTGACTTACCGCTTCAGTCGGATTGGACTGGGAAGCAGGTACTGAAGATCACAGGACACGGACCCCTCTATGTCCTCTGTCACCATGACTACACTGAGGTAAACACTGCCGGCTCTCTCTAGAAATAACCCTGACTGAAAATGGACAAAGGAGGAAATTGGCTTAAGTTACTCTGGTTGCATTCCTCTTTGTTTTGTTTTTGGTGCACTCTACTATTCCATTGTGTGATTTTGATTGAAAGCATCTGTCTGCTTATTTGTTTTGTACAGACAAAAAGTGACTGTGTGGCTGACAGGGCTAAAACTTTGAAAAGGTACACCTTTTTAATCTGATAATTGGTTGCTATAGACGGTTCCAAGAAAATGACTAAGAAATTATACAACCCACATGACCGGTTATGTTGAGTACACAGGGCACGGTTCATTCAAAAAAAAATCTCAATTTCTCATTCAGACAGGAGTTATGTTTGGATGCCAATAAAGATGGTATACATGACGTTAACCCTCTGGATGAAATTAGGGTATCCCGTTTATCTACCCCAACTGTTGAAGAGGTAAGTTTTCAAATTAGTAAGAGATGAATGTTCTAGAGTTGTGTATGGTGTGTTATGTCGGGTGTCAGGTGGCTGAGCGGTTAGGGAATCGGGCTGGTAATCTGAAGGTTGCTGGTTTGATTACCCACCGTGACAAATGACGTTGTGTCCTTGGGCAAGGCACTTCACCCTACATGCCTTAGGGGAAAGTCCCTGTACTTACTGTAAGTCGCTCTGGATAAGAGTGTCTGCTAAATGACAAAAAAAAAAAAAAAGATTACAAATAAATAAATACTGTGCAATGTCATTTTCTTTGGGGGTGGGTAGAGGCAGGGAAGGGTGAGAAACACCAGTTCAGCAGTCTTCTCACCTATGAAGTACTGCTAGTCTTTCCAGGAGACTTTGGAAGTAGATGCCATCCTCAGACTGTTCAGGGAACAGAACATGACCGCAGATGTCCAGACCCATTTCCATGTGCCGAGGTCGGCAATCCTCAGCAGTGCCTTCGCAGCCTTGAAGAATCCCTCCTTCAGCTTCAGGACGACTCCCATCCTCCACCTCGTCGGAGAGGAGGACCAAGGCCACGACGGGTCGCTCAGAGAGTTCTTTAGGTACCCGTTTCCCTGCCAACGTTCGAGGTAACTAGTTTGTATTTACTAAATTACCCAATAATCCCTTCGGGGGTCTCTTTGTGCTACCGCTTCTGCTTGCAGACTGGCTCTGCTGGAGGTGCAGGAGAGCTCCCTACTGGAGGGCCAACCGGGCCTTCTGTTGATGACCTATGACCTGGTCGCCTTGGAAGAAAGGCGCTACTTTGCTGCTGGAGCACTGGTGGGCTGGTCGCTGTGCCATGGAGGACCAGGCCTGCGCTGCCTTCACCCGGCCCTCTACCAGCTCATGTGTGGCCACAACCCCTCATTGGAGGACTTCGACTGGAGGGAGGTGGCGGATGCAGACATTCAGGTCCAACTGCAACAGGTACTTCAGACTTTTCACATACTTGGAATAAGTACTTTTGCTGTAACTCATTCTTGCAGGATTAGTAGTTTGTGCTGCAGTACTAGGGCCAATATTTGACCTTTTCTGCAGTTCAACTGTATACGTGTGTCATGGTGTAGAATACAGTATGTATGCAGTATGAAACTAACTGAACCTCAAAACGTTACACCCATTCCTTCTTCATTCTCTGTGGTGGTGCTGGTGGATGCCCTGCAGCTACTGAATTGTGGCTCAGTCCAGAAGCTCGGTCCCAGCCAGTGTGAGTGGGTGGCAGGATGTGGCCTCCCAGAGATCTACACAGCCCACACCAAAGAGCTTCCCTCCATCTATGCTTGTGTGGTCGAACACTACATCTACCACAGGTAAGATACTTAACCTAAAGTACTCAGAACTGGGACCAAATAGATCCATCTAAAAAATCGAATGGAATACTTGAAAGAATTGTCAGCCTGCAGTGCCAAAATAATGGACAGGGGAATCTCAAGTTTCAAGGTATTGTTTGTTTGTTTGTTTATTCGCATTTATACAATGATTAAAACAATATAAAGATACAACAGAAGAGGAAAAAAACTAAACATGAACTTAATAGTCAATATTATACATTAATCAATATTATACATTAATCAAACTAAACAACATTTTCCAAGATAAACAAAAAAGGTTTAGGTTTATCGTGCTAAACAACCATCGAACCGCTTTTATTGTGAAAACTTCTGATCCTCTCCCCAGGCTGGATAGCATGATCTCACAGTTTACAGAGGGTGTGAACAGCTGCGGTGGTCTATGGGATATCATGAAAGCTCACTCTGCGGCCTTCCTGCCTGTCATGACAAACACCTCAGAGCCTGTGTCTCTCTCGAGATGTTCCAGGTCTCCTTGCCTCTCCCAGAATCTGATCTGACAGCCTCTGAGAGCACCATCACCTGTTGGGAAACTGTCCTCATGGTCAGTGGTAGTTTCTGTCCTGTCTGAATTGATCAGTTCACTTGGTTTCATGTTTATACTGATGATGCGCAGAGCCAGCATGCAATGGCAGTACAGTACACACAGGGACAGTGCAAACAGTACTATGACAAAACTGGTTTAATGTTGTCTATCAACAACTTAACGCTTGTGCTGCCTTCGGGTCACAACGCCCCATCGTCTTGTTGAGACAACTTTACCCAATACAAAAACAAGGTGAAGCATTTTCTTTTAACATTCGCACTGTGGGGGATCTGAGTCAGCGCGACGGTTAAAAGAAAATGCTTCACTTTATTGGTTATTGGGTAAAGTTGTCACAACAGGTTGGTGGATCACAATGACTGAAGGGTCACAATGACCCAAAGGTAACACAAGGGATACATGAAACTCAACAAAAAAACACCAGAACGGAGACTAACTCATCTTGTTGCTACTTCAAACAGAGAACCAGACCACCTTCTCCTTTGAGGACCTCCTTGCCGTCATCACAGGAGCAGATCATGTTCCTCCATTGGGCTTATCATGGGACATCATTCACCCATTCTCTAGCCAGGACCCACACACGATCATTGTGCATCTGCCCTACACCACCACCACCATGGAGCAGCACCTTCTACGGAGAATAACCACTCCGCCTGGCCTTAAGGACCTGTTGATGAAGGCTGTAAACAAGTCTTGAGGCTCTGGACAAATTCTGATCAGCTACACTTTTAACTCACTTTGAAATGGTGGTCGACCCAACATAACTCTATACGTTTCCTGTGCACCAATCACATTCTCAAATGACAGTGGCTCTTCAAAAGTGTCAGTGTGAGTTATTTTAGGACATCATATGAAGGCAACATTGTTTCGTAAATTGAAATTTGATGCATTGTATGTTGTAATAATGTCAGCCCATGGGGTATTTTATCATATTAATATTTCAAAATAATTTCATACTTCAATGTTTTTATTTTTAAAACTAAGACTGAATTAAAACGTTTTTTTAATGTATTGCATGGCTTAATGCTAATTTGCTTAAAACAGAACAACAGATTTAACAAGACAGTATTTTTATTGACTAATATTCTACAAAATATGTCAAAAGCACACTCAAAAGAAACAGTACGTTGCATATGAAACGTTCAGCTGAGATTTAGCTGTCACATGACAGGTACATGACCTGTGTACTTTCACGGTCCAACAGTCTTTTGGAATCTTCTCACTGTGACTTTGACGGGCGTTTTAAGATTATTCAACAAAAGCTGAAAAGTTTTCACATGAATCTTTTGTCAGTCATTATGGCAATTCACTCATTTTGATAAATTTTTGTTGATTCCAGCAATTCCTTAAATTGAATTGGTGGCCACACATATTCACATACTCACCTCTTCAATTAAAGCTGTGACATTTTCGTTTGTCAACTGAACAGTAGAGGTCATCTTGAATTGTCCGTATAGCAGTGCAGTCAAGTCTAAGGGAGTCATGTTAGAAAAAAGGAATGTTACTATCCAAGCACAGTTGTCAAGGAAGAACTAGTATGTGCATGTTTCACAAAGGGAGGACTATAGGAGGAGGACCGGTTGATACAAAATTAATAAAACTGGTTTCAAGTTAATGTATATAATTAACATCCTAACCTTACATAGGTATGTATATACTGTAGTTGCCAAAGCAACACAATGTGTCAATATTCCAATACTATTGCTTTATATACTTTATGTATACATTTTGACTAAGATCATTGTCAAAAACATTGCCTACCTCGAAAAGGTTCTGGAGTTGTTTGGATAGTTATTAAGGGTGGGGTTGTTGGAGTAGCTGTTGGGGCAGCTGTTGGAGCAGCTGTTGGAGCAGCTGTAGGAGCAGCAGTTGGGGCTGCTGTTGGGGCAGCTGTTGGAGCAGCAGTTAGGGCTGCTGTTGGAGCAGCAGTTGGGGCTGCTGTTGGAGCAGCTGTTGGAGCTGCTGTTGGGGCTGCTGTTGGAGCTGCTGTTGGAGCTGCAGTTGGGGCTGCTGTTGGGGCAGCTGTTGGGGCAGCTGTTGGAGCAGCAGTTGGGGCTGCTGTTGGGGCTGCTGTTGGAGCAGCTGTTGGAGCAGCTGTTGGAGCAGCTGTTGGAGCAGCTGTAGGAGCAGCAGTTGGGGCTGCTGTTGGAGCAGCAGTTGGGGCTGCTGTTGGGGCAGCTGTTGGAGCAGCAGTTAGGGCTGCTGTTGGAGCAGCAGTTGGGGCTGCTGTTGGAGCAGCTGTTGGAGCTGCTGTTGGGGCAGCTGTTGGAGCTGCTGTTGGAGCTGCAGTTGGGGCTGCTGTTGGGGCAGCTGTTGGGGCTGCTGTTGGAGCAGCTGTTGGAGCTGCTGTTGGGGCAGCTGTTGGAGCTGCTGTTGGAGCTGCTGTTGGAGCTGCAGTTGGGGCTGCTGTTGGGGCAGCTGTTGGAGCAGCAGTTGGGGCTGCTGTTGGAGCAGCTGTTGGGGCTGCTGTTGGAGCAGCTGTTGGAGCAGCAGTTGGGGCTGCAGTTGGGGCTGCTGTTGGAGCAGCAGTTGGGGCTGCTGTTGGAGCAGCTGTTGGAGCTGCTGTTGGGGCAGCTGTTGGATCTGCTGTTGGAGCTGCTGTTGGAGCTGCAGTTGGGGCTGCTGTTGGGGCAGCTGTTGGGGCAGCTGTTGGGGCAGCTGTTGGAGCAGCAGTTGGGGCTGCTGTTGGGGCTGCTGTTGGAGCAGCTGTTGGAGCTGCTGTTGGAGCAGCTGTAGGAGCAGCAGTTGGGGCTGCTGTTGGAGCTGCTGTTGGAGCAGCTGTAGGAGCAGCAGTTGGGGCTGCTGTTGGAGCAGCAGTTGGGGCAGCTGTTGGTGTGGTGGGAGAAGCTGTGGTTGTTGTTGAACCAGATTTTGTTGTCGGAGCATCTGTGGTTGTTGTTGAGGCTGCCGTGGTTGTAGTGGGAGCAGCTGTTGTAGTTGTAGGTGGAGCTGTGGTTGTAGTGGGAGCAGCTGTGGTTGTTGTTGGAGCCTCTGTGGTAGTTGTAGGTGCAGCTGTGGTTATAGTGGGAGCAGCTGTGGTTGTTGTTGGAACCTCTGTGGTAGTTGTGGGTGCAGCTGTGGTTGTTGTTGGAGCTAGTGTTGATGAGACAACCCCTGTTTGAAAACAAATGTTTTAAACACAATAAATTACAGTCTCACATTGTCACGTCATTAAAAAAGAATGCAGAAATATAAATCCTCATCTGAGCAGTTTGACATAAATTATTTACCATCAGCACTTCTCTACGTTGTTAATCTATAATAGTTAAATGTATTATGTTTCTGGAAATAAAATGTTTTATCCCAATCTTACTTGTCACCGCAATTGAAGATGTGTTCACTGGGAGGGAGAAGTTGGAGCTGTTGCTGGACAAGGCGTCCACCATAGTGGCAGCCACATCAGTGGGCTCAGGGACTGAACTGATGTTGTTAAACACCAGCACAGTATCTACCACAACTGACCCTTGTCTGTAAAATCATAACATATGTCGATGAACAGAGTACCATTATCCGAAATTGTCTAATTGTCTAATACAACAGTTTGTTGTATTATTATAGTAGTATTATTTTAATACAGTTTTTCTCAATTGCTAAAACACTAAAACCCATTGGCTGAACAAAGTTCTCAGTTGCCTGAACTCATGTAGCTAATTGTGCAGTCTGTTGTCAATACCTTAAACCATTTCACATGGTAAAACACAATTTGCAGATCTCACTTAGACTTTTCAGCAACACTCTGAACACATTCTCATTCTCAAAACACATTCTGCACTCTAATGCACATGTCATCCATACTGGTAAACACAAATGGCAACAATCAAATACAAATAGAGAAAACATGTCATTGACAAAACACAACCACTCAAAATTGATTTAACTTGTTTCAAATGATGTGACACAACCAATATAAGCCAGTTCAGAGAGCAAACAGGTTGTTGAAGGTGGGAAAATATTGCTTGTGATGTCGACAAAGTGCTCTGGCCTGATCCAGCCCAAAGACAAGAAGAAGCACATTGATCACATGTTTACTCCTTAGATTGTTGTCACTTTTACTGTATAGTATTGTATACTGTAGTACAGTGCATTGTAGGCTCTATACTGTACAATGAACAAATGGTATGGCCCTGAACATTGTACTTTCCATTTGTTACAGTAACAGTACTGACTGCTCAATAGATTTAGACTGGTTGCAGGTTCATATCAACAAAGAACAAGAGTGAGTTGTAAGTAGTGAGATGCAGGGTATAGTACTGTATAGGGGTACGAGGAGGAGAAAGAACAAGAAAAATTGCAAAGAGCAAAGCAGAGTAGTAATTTCTGATAAATGTTGAGCTACTATGATAGAACATGTTTTCGTTCATCAAAAGACAATGACGGATAAATATGAAATTTGTTTTGAGATTACGTAAAAATGTACTTCTCCTTGAGGACTATATGTTTTGAACAATGTGTTTTCAATTTTTTGGTGTATTGTTTACTGACTGCTTGATAGTGTATATCATTTTGATCACTTTGTTTATGATTTGAGAGCAGTGTTTGATTTTGAGCACAGGTAAATCTGTTTTGAGGCGAAAGTTTGATTTTGAGGTCAGGTAAAACTGTTTTGAGGCGAAAGTTTGATTTTGAGGTCAGGTAAAACTGTTTTGAGGCGAAAGTTTCATTTTGCAGAGGTTTTGTAAATAGTGCTTGAAGATGAGGTTTTGTGTTTACAGTTTTGAGAAAATGGGTGACTGTTTCAAGAATGTGTTTTAGCAATTGTGAAAAACTGTAAATGCACATTTACACACCTGAAACCTTGAATTTCAGTGCGAATGAAGCTGGATCCATATTTGTTTTTGTAGACATTGTTGAGCTGTGTAAAATAAAATAAAACATTCACACTGAGATATTACCAGGCGACCTGTAAATCTCTTCAAGAGGAAACAGTTTAAAACATATTGCAATGATAGCGTCATGATCAACCAAACATAACACTGAGTCCATGCCCAATACTATGATTAAACTAAATATAAAGTTAACTCACTGCAGTTGTTACTGAATTTGCCAACGCTTGGAACTCTGGACTGGATGTATTCTTCAGGTCCTCTGAGAATGTTTGCTCCAGTTTGAACTGTAACTTGACTTCTGGAACTGATGGGGCTGCTGTTGTGGTTGGTGCAGCGGTGGTTGTAGGAGGAGCGGTTGTTGTTGGAGACTCTGTTGTAGTTGTAGGTGCAGCTGTGGTTGTAGTGGGAGCAGCTGTTGTAGGTGCAGCTGTGGTTGTAGTGGGAGTAGCTGTGGTTGTTGTTGGGGCAGCTGTTGGGGCAGCTGTTGGAGCAGCTGTTGGGGCTGCTGTTGGAGCTGCTGTAGGAGCAGCTGTTGTGGTTGTTGAGGATTCAGTTGCGGTTGTTGAAGCAGCTGTTGTGGTTGTTGGAGTAACTGTTGTGGGGGTAGTTGTTGGAGCCGCAGTTGTGGGTGTAGTTGTTGGAGTAGCTGTTGTAGTTGTTGGAGTAACTGTTGTGGGTGTAGTTGTTGGAGTAACTGTTGTGGGTGTAGTTGTTGGAGTAGCTGTTGTGGATGTAGTTGTTGGAGCAGCTGTTGTGGATGTAGTTGTTGGAGCAGCTGATGTGGGTGTAGTTGTTGGGGAAGTTGTTAAGGATGTAGTTGTTGGGGAAGTTGTTAGGGGTGTAGTTGTTGGAGTAGCTGTTGTGGATGTAGTTGTTGGAGCAGCTGTTGTGGATGTAGTTGTTAGGGAAGTTGTTAGGGGTGTAGTTGTTGGAGCAGCTGTTGTGGGTGTAGTTGTTGGGGAAGTTGTTGTGGGTGTAGTTGTTGGGGAAGTTGTTAGGGGTGTAGTTGTTGGAGTAGCTGTTGTGGATGTAGTTGTTGGAGCAGCTGTTGTGGGTGTAGTTGTTGGGGAAGTTGTTAAGGATGTAGTTGTTGGGGAAGTTGTTAGGGGTGTAGTTGTTGGAGTAGCTGTTGTGGATGTAGTTGTTGGAGTAGCTGTTGTGGATGTAGTTGTTGGAGCAGCTGTTGTGGATGTAGTTGTTGGAGCAGCTGTTGTAATTGTTGGAGTAACTGTTGTGGGGGTAGTTGTTGGAGCAGCATTTGTGGGTGTAGTTGTTAGAGCAGCTGTTGTAGTTGTTGGAGTAACTGTTTTGGGGGTAGTTGTTGGAGCCGCAGTTGTGGGTGTAGTTGTTGAAGCAGCTGTTGTGGTTGTTGGGGCTTCAGTTGTAGTTGTTGAAGCAGCTGTTGTTGTTGTTGAGGCTTCAGTTGTAGTTGTTGGAGCAGCTATTGTGTTTGTTGGGGCTTCAGTTGTAGTTGTTGGAGCAGCTGTTGTAGTTGTTGGGGCTTCAGTTGTGGTTGTTGGAGCAGCTGTTGTGGTTGTTGAGGCTTCAGTTGCGGTTGTTGGAGCAGCTGTTGTGGTTGTTGGGGCTTCAGTTGCGGTTGTTGGAGCAGCTGTTGTGGTTGTTGGGGCTTCAGTTGTAGTTGTTGGAGCAGCTGTTGTGGTTGTTGGGGCTTCAGTTGTAGTTGTTGGAGCAGCTGTTGTAATTGTTGGAGTAACTGTTGTGGGGGTAGTTGTTGGAGCAGCATTTGTGGGTGTAGTTGTTGGAGCAGCTGTTGTAGTTGTTGGAGTAACTGTTTTGGGGGTAGTTGTTGGAGCCGCAGTTGTGGGTGTAGTTGTTGAAGCAGCTGTTGTGGTTGTTGGGGCTACAGTTGTAGTTGTTGGAGCAGCTGTTGTAGTTGTTGGGGAAGTTGTTGTGGGTGTAGTTGTTGGGGAAGTTGTTAGGGGTGTAGTTGTTGGAGTAGCTGTTGTGGATGTAGTTGTTGGAGCAGCTGTTGTGGGTGTAGTTGTTGGGGAAGTTGTTAGGGGTGTAGTTGTTGGAGTAGCTGTTGTGGATGTAGTTGTTGGAGTAGCTGTTGTGGATGTAGTTGTTGGAGCAGCTGTTGTGGATGTAGTTGTTGGAGCAGCTGTTGTGGGTGTAGTTGTTGGAGTAGCTGTTGTGGATGTAGTTGTTGGAGTAGCTGTTGTGGATGTAGTTGTTGGAGCAGCTGTTGTGGGTGTAGTTGTTGGAGAATCTGTTGTGGTTGTTGGGGCTTCAGTTGTAGTTGTTGGAGAATATGTTGTAGTTGTTGGGGCTTCTGCTGTAGTTGCAAATAAAAGTTTGTTGAATAAAAATACATAATTGTATGGAATAAATACCCAACTTGAAAACGACAGTGACATCTAAATGTTGGGATACATATAGTCAATAATTTGATTCAAACTGAATATCTCACAGAATAGGTGTGCATATGGCCACAACAAATATTGTGATTGATTAACTAAATAGGACAAACCAAACTAAATAAAATTATTAGCAGGCCTAATTATTACACAGGCTAATGATGCTCGTCATATTTCAGAATTTTCCATCTCATTGTTGCATCCCACACATAGGGAATACTATATAATCAGACTATTAAATACAATTAAAACAAGTCCTTGAAGGACTGACTGTATGCTAAAGTGGATTAGTGATAGGCTCCAATATATTTGATTCGATACATTGAATATCCATTTGAAAACCATTTAGAAATACATTACATGCCAATAATACATTATTTAAGACAGGATTTACAACAATATATTAATAGTAGATAGTCCTTACTGGTTGTTCCTGTAACACACGTGCAGAAAACAGTTGGGGCTGCTGTTGGGGATGTAGTTGTTGGGAAAGTTGTTAAGGGTGTAGTTGTTGGAGCAGCTGTTGTAATTGTTGGGGCTTCAGTTGTAGTTGTTGGAGAATATGTTGTGGTTGTTGGGGCTTCAGTTGTAGTTGTTGGAGAATCTGTTGTGGTTGTTGTGGCTTCAGTTGTAGTTGTTGGAAAATCTGTTGTGGTTGTTGGGGCTTCAGTTGTAGTTGTTGGAGAATCTGTTGTGGTTGTTGAGGCTTCAGTTGTAGTTGTTGGAGAATCTGTTGTAGTTGTTGGGGCTTCAGTTGTAGTTGTTGGAGAATCTGTTGTAGTTGTTGGGGCTTCTGCTGTAGTTGCAAATAAAAGTTTGTTGAATAAAAATACATCATTGTATGGAATAAATACCCAACTTGAAAACGACAGTGACATCTAAATGTTGGGATACATATAGTCAATAATTTGATTCAAACTGAATATCTCACAGAATAGGTGTGCATATGGCCACAACAAATATTGTGATTGATTAACTAAATAGGACAAACCAAACTAAATAAAATTATTAGCAGGCCTAATTATTACACAGGCTAATGATGCTCGTCATATTTCAGAATTTTCCATCTCATTGTTGCATCCCACACATAGGGAATACTATATAATCAGACTATTAAATACAATAAAAAAATATAGCTGCAAGCAGCAATGGCGGATTCCTCCTAACATTGCGAACCATTGAAAAATGTATATTCTTCACAAATTGTCACTGTATAGAAACATCAATGCTGTAGACTTACCAATGGGATACCAAATCTGAAATGCAATACCATCAAGATCCACAAAGGCTTTTATTTCAAGCCAAGGAGTGAAGGGAGGGGGCTTGGTGAGCCTACCCATTTCAGAAAGCCTTGTATCTTTGTGTATCAGGGCGTGGCCTGTAGCGTCACTTATGGGTGATATTGGGCCATTTGTGGTGTGGTAGTTACTCTTGGCCTATACTATCAATGTTTCAGGATTTTGAGAACTTTTTACCATTGCATACAAAATCGGAAATGCAATACCATCAAGATCCACATGGTCCTTTGCTAAAGACCAAGCAATGAGTGGGGGCTTGGTCAGCCCACAATTGCCTGAAATGTTGTGTATGCGTCTCGCCAAGCTTGCGCATGTGTCAAGGGAAAGGCTGTGTGTGAGAATGTGGAGAGCGTGCGCTGAGGAGCAGGGGAGACATTTCATTGGAAATTTCCTTAACAATTAGCCAAGCATGCATTTTTCAAATATTCACCAAAGTTCAACTTTTCATCTTACAGTCAACATTCTCAAGAGTCTTCAAGAACTTGTGATTGAATCAGAGTTCAAGATGGATTCGAGAGACTGCAGATAGAGTTTGGCTAGTTTGGTTTGTTAAACGTTTTAGATCAACACTTGTATTATTGTTTTTGTTGATTTTATGTAAAGCACTTTGAGCTGCAATTCTTGTATGAAAAGTGCTATATAAATAAAGTCTTACTTACTTACTTTAGCGTTAGCGATAAATTCGATTTGCATTATATCAATCATTTTTGGAGTTATGAAGTTGCCTTTGCACATGGTAACATGATGCAGTGTCTTCCACCGATATACCAAGTTAGGTGTTGATATCTCAAAGATTTGCTGAGATTTGACCCAACTTCCTGTTTGGTTGCTTTTTTGCTGATTTTGATTGGCTGTGCCGGACAAACGGTTTAGAAAATCAAAACGCCATGGGATAACTTTTGTGAGGCTTGGTCTCAAGATAATCTCTGGTCATTTTGAAGAAGATATGACAAAAATTGTAGGAGGAGTAGGCTTTCAAAGCTTTTTGATACAACCGGAAATAGCGGAAAATCTATATAACCGGAAATTGACGTCTTGATCCAGGGAATCCAATGGTACCTCATTTTTGAAAATCAACGGTTCAAAAGTTGCATGTGTAAACACAAGTCCAACTTTGACCCATTGGTGGCGCTAGAGTGGTCTAATGGGATACATGAAACTTGGTGTAGGTATAGAAGGAACTGTCCTTAATGAGTGTGCCAAATTACACAAAAAGTTATCCAAGGGTTCTAGGGTCTGCCATTGACTCCCATGGAACTATAATAATAATAATAATAATAACAATAATAATAATAATAATAAAACTAACAATAACAATAGGTTTCCTCCTTATGGAGGAATCCTAATAATAACTAGAGAGGGTACAATTTCTGGGGAAATTGTAGGGTGTGCTTGCTTGCGTCGGTTGCACAGGGGTCCGTTTTTTTATGACATTTTTAAAACTGATATTTCTGTATATTTTATATAAAAATGCATACTTATTATTTATAAAGATTACATAGATTTAAAAAAAAGCTGCTCATTTACAACTGAAAATACGAGTGAAGTGTAGAATGAAATAGATCTTCTCATTTCCCCTGCAAAAGGCATCCTCATCGTTGAATCAAAACGAATAAATTTGGTAGACCGGTGTAAAAATTGACCTGATCTCTATGACGTAAACGTCCTTTTAAGTTTTTCCCTTCTCGTGATATTTTCATGAATTTAGCCTACTCATTGCATTCATTCATGAATAAAGAACCCCCTTTGAAGATTATTCTACGACGTTACCGGCAGTAGAAGATTGAATCGCGATTCAAACAGTACCATCTTCTAACTGAAAATATGCCCCCAAAAACGTAAATAACCTTGACATTTATTTAGAGGAAAATCGCTTTCATGAAAAGCTCACTGGTAGCGATCATTAAGTAACAACAGTAACAACGCAAAGTGCGCTATCCCTGTGTGGAGAAGCTGCCCCGGTAAATTGTACTACTACAGTACACTAGACTACTGCTGTGTCCGTCTTGGTAGCGATTGAGTTGGTTGAATTGGATTTAACGTTCCGTTGTACGGTTTAGGCTGAAATTAATTACTTTCATGAACAGATTGACAAAGTTTAGGCTGTGGCAATGAAGTTAAGGTTAGCAGTTAGATAGACTTTTGATTTAAGTAAGGAGAGTGCTGAACATGTTCTGTCGCCGTTTGACTTCCTAAACAGCTGTGTAGATGTTTTTGTAGTGTCTCGCGTAGGCTACAGCGTTGCAGTGAGCAACACTGGTTTGAAACCACAGGTAATGATAATTTCACCCACAAATCGTTTACTTGTAATGTAATGTCATAATAAATCCTACAACGAAAATGTATTTGTGAGGAATGTTTATTTTAAAGATTGAAAACAGATGCATCATAGACCACTGTGGTATGTGTTGCCCGGGCAACAGAGGCTAATGTCATGATGCTAATGCTTCAGTGAAATAGTAGACTACCGTTTCCAAAAGTAGATGTGGGCCTACTTCCTTAATAATATCAGATAATATTGTACATTACATTTCATAATTGTGTTTCACATCACAAAGTAAAATGAGTAAATAGTTATCACCCTGGCCTCTTTGCTTGTGGCGTTCCTGCAGCTGCCTTGCAGTAAAGCTATAGTTAGCCTAGCTATCCCCCAAGTTAACAGATGTGAAACGAATGTTCTGCTACAGGTAGTCACGCGTGTTTTCGTGACGTTAGTGACGCAGTGACGTTAGTAAGGTCAGTGACTGTGGCTAGCAAATTAGCCACCGTTAGCTTCACTTTTGGCCACAAAAACTTAACTGAAGCCTAAACCATGCAACGGAACGTAAATTCCAATAGAAGCAACTCAATCGCTACCAAGACGAAACTTTTGACACCGCCGTTGTGTATGTAGTCCAAATATTGACTGAGTTTTAGGGGAGCGAAAATAAATAATAATAAATATATATGTGAGAGAACAAAGGTTGTGCTCTCGCCGAAGGCTTGAGCACACCCAATAAAACTAACAATAACAATAGGTTTCCTCCTTATGGAGGAATCCTAACAAGTCCTTGAAGGACTGACTGTATGCTAAAGTGGATTAGTGATAGGCTCCAATATATTTGATTCGATACATTGAATATCCATTTGAAAACCATTTAGAAATACATTACATGCAAATAATACATTATTTAAGACAGGATTTACAACAATATATTAATAGTAGATAGTCCTTACTGGTTGTTCCTGTAACACACGTGCAGAAAACACCTGCTAAACATATCAAAATAAGTTTGTTTTTCATCATTATGGTTTGATAATAGTCCTTATCCTATGCCGTAATAATAATTTAATCCAAAAGTGCTTGTAGTTTACTGGCTGTAACTCCTAGACTGCGCAGGTGAATATGACACTTGATAAAACCTGTCATCCCTATAAGAAGGGCAAAAACCAGTCATACCGGTCGTAAGTACTGCCGATAACTGATCAACAAAGATTGTTGTGAAACAGGTTTCCATGGATAAGCAACCAATTCCACTTCACATAGGTTAGAGACAGACATTTTATCAACTTGCCAATCATAATAAATCAACTTTATTGGACCTTATCCTTTTGACTGTTTCAACAAATAGCCTACTCACACAAATCTTTTTTTAGGTATTTTCCCGTAAGGTAATATAGAAATATGCCAAATAAATACGTTTTTAAGCATAGGTTAATGTTAGGCTGATTTAGGATTAATTCCAGATGTTGACTCTTCTGACTGTGGTAAATGGGTACGCAACATTATGGAACAGTTAATGAAATGTATTAGCCCATTTTGCTCATTCAATAATGATGTCAGGCTCCTTGGTCATCTGTTGTCAAAATGTACGGTGAAACGGTTTAGGTGGCGCTGCTTCGAGTCAAACAGGTGATGCACCGAAAGATGTGACCCATCAGAAACGGACCACATTAATACATTACATCCACGGGTGCAAGCTGTATGATTATTCGCGGTTTGTTGTTGATTCCAAAGAGTAAACCGCTGGTGATCATATTAACCACCTCAGGCATAGTAACATATGTTTATCTAAAAGTAAATATATTAAGGTACATTTTCTCTGAAATGTTTCTAAACGTGTATTTTTTTTGACTGCATGCACGAGTTACATTTGTAATAACCAACCTAAAGAAAAGAAAGAACAAAATCTTTAATGGACAAGCACAGCACATTGGGTAAGTTGTCCGAATATGTGAACCCACTGTAACTGCTTAATAAAGGAGTTAAACTTAAAAATATTGGTTGGGGTAGTTATGTCATCCCTTAACACTAATCTGGACACATGTTCTGTTATTTATACTCATCACAGAGCCAGCCAGTACCTCAGAGGTCACCATATTTTAAGTAGGCTACAGTAGCAGCCGTCAGAATGTGCAGCAACGCCCTCTGCGGTTAGTCGAACACAACGGCAGCTCCGGGAGAGCATCATCAGCCAGTAGCAACTAATATTGCGCGGCTTCAGATGGAGTATTGTCAATCCTATGCATACTATTCACGGTTTATTATTTAAATCCACTTATTTAAGTTCAGGATGGCTGACACAATGTTGCTGGTAGTGGAATGTTTTCTCCAACACTAACCAGTAAACGGAAGTTCCCACTGCTGATTTATTTGAGAGAGGGGGAAGGCTAAAATGTAACACACGCTGTATCGCTAGCTAAAGTGTTTGCTATCAGCTCCACGCCGATTAATGGCGAACGCCGTTTGTAACTTTTATACAACTTCTTTAGATTTTCACCTGTGGGGCTAAAGCATTTAGCTGAATTAGCTGGAGGTCGGATAGTAAGTCTCTCTCGCCACCCAACAGTGCTGCACACTGTTTTTGTGCAGCAGCCTGCTACCACTAGCTACAAAAAAACACATAGAAAATGTTAGCTAACCTACGTTACAGTATAGTAGCAAACTGTCTAGGAATTTGTCTAGCTAGTGGACTGTTCACCAATAGCAAATATGATCGGTATGTAACATTGCTATACAACTTCTAAGGTTCTAAACTATTTCCCCCGTATTTGCAGGATGACGTGCACATGATGAGCTTGCTAGTTAGCTTAACGTTTACTACTAGCTAGACTACTAGCTACATACGACGACAACAACTAGCAACTGACAATGGATAGAGATTTATTGAGGCAATCGTTGGCCTATCACGGACAGTCCCTGTACGCCCATCTGTCATGTGAACAGAGTGAAAATCCAGACTTCAAAGACGTTGCCCCAGACTTATCTAAAGTCAGCTATGAAAGGTAAGCAACTTGGCTTGGTACCGCACATGATGGCAAAACCGTCACAGAATCATCTCATCCAAACAAGATATGTTTTTGTTGTTTGTTTTTTTTACATTTAACAGATATAGTTTAATGCATCACAATCTAGGATTCCGTTACAAGAGTGAAACTGTGTTACAGTCCTCAAATGACCGTTAGTGTGTGGCTGTCTCTTCTAGGAAAGATGGAGGAGTGGGCAGCCACATGGTGGAGCAGTTCATTGCTAGGAAAGCGGACATTCTGTTTGCACCTTCATGGAGGTCTGCTGCACCGGTGGAGGTGGAGCTGGATGAGGAGGCAGAAGGTAGGCCTTTCATGTCCTGTCAAGTTCAAGCGTGAGAAAAGGAGAGCGAGTGAGTACCCGCGGTGTGTGTGTAACAGTGTGACGTGTGTGTGTGTGTAACAGTGTCTCTGTGTGTGTGTAACATTCAGCCGAAATATATTTGTAAATGAATGCTATGGTGCCTGAAGACAGTACTGTGTGCAGAGCCCTACGCCATCATGCCCCCCCTGGAACTCTTCATGGAGGTGTCCTACGAGGACAGAAGGAACATGTTCTACAGGGACGTAGAGAGAGGGGACGCCGTCATCGGAAGGATCAACAACATCCGAGACTTTGGTTTCTTCCTCACGCTCATCTGCATGGGCGGAGGGCTGGAGAGAGACATCGAAGACCTGGAGCTCTCGGTAATGACTGCTGTCCTTCTGCATGTTTTCTTACAATGCCTCGTGCGCCGATCGACGGTGAAGCCTGTGTTGTTGAATTGGACTCTGGAAAGCGTTCTTGCGGACCCGGCCCTCATTAGTCGTTCTGCTTTGAGTGTCAGGGGTATTGCGCTGTGCTTTAGAGCTCTATTCTTTCCCCATCCCCAGGCACTGTGCCCTACAAGAGATGTACCTTCGAACGGAAACCATGACGACCCACTGTCTTACTACCAGATTGGAGATCTGATCAGAGGTGAATGCTGATTGTCTGAGCGATGGGGCAAGTTACTGGGCGTGCCAGTGGATTAGCTGGGGGGGGGGGAGATTATCCGTTACTGTTTTGGGTTGTGAATGTCAACTACTTGTTCCTCTGGAGAGTCAAAGTGGTGGGGGGAGGGAGTGACTGCCCTGGTCCTTCTGGATGGAAGACTCTCCATCCAGGGATTGGAAGACTCCATCCAGGGATTGGAAGACTCCATCCAGGGGTTGGGAGACTCTCCATCCAGGGGTTGATATGACTGAAGAGTTCTGTCCACACGGTTCTGTCCATCTGACCCCTGTGACCTCTGCTGCCCCCTAGCTGGAGTGAAAGACATAGACCGCTACCACGAGAAGGTCACCATTTCTCTCCAGCCCTCCTCCCTCTCTTGCAGTCTGTCCAGACTGAAGCTGGGGGTCATCAGTAAGGACGACCTCCCTCTGCACTACACGTAAGAAGCCGTTCGCTTGTGGGGGGGGACGGGACAGAATTGTATTCTTAGAAGGGCCTGGGGGGCAGGGCTCGCAACTATCTTTTTTCCTCACTGTCCCAGTACCATCCCGACGTGCAAAATGAACCGTCCCAAACTGAACTTGACCTGTCCCAAAATGTAACTTCTTGTGTGTTGGTGGGAGGGAGCGGGGGTGAAACATACTTGTTCTCAACCCCCCCCAGCTGTGCAGTGCTCATGGTGTGTGTGTGTGTGTGTGTCCAGGCGCAGTCTGCGCGTGGCCAACGACAGCACAGAGACCTACGAGAGGGTAATGAGGAGCTCTCTGGGGTACTCCAACCCGTCCATCGTCCAGTTCCTCCTGGGGAAGGTTGGGGTCAGTGATACCCGTCCTCCGTCAGTAATGAGGGGTTTACAGAGGTAGGGAGTGAGAGAGAAGACTCAAGAAAATCTCATGAACAGGTTCTCCTGCGCCACATACACCAATCTGACTGCGAAATTATTTCTTTTTTTTAACTAAGTTCAATGTCTGCACTATGCACTTCATATGCACAATAACATATAGTATCCATGCTGCTATTCTCAGCACTTTACTTCTATATGTTGTTTTTATCGTATATGTTGTTTTTAACCTGTTGATGTCTGTTTGCATGAGTATGTCAAATGTTATAATGTTGTTTTACTTGCATATTTGGACTTTGGGGAAACGCAATTTCGATTGTCTGTGTAACTACTTGTTGCATGGTCTGATTGACAATAAAGTTGACTTTGACAGGGAGGACATCTTTGTTTTTCGAAGTAGGAACAAAGAAGCTATTGTCATTGTATCTTTCCATTTTCAAGCAAACACTTCCTGGAGGAGGACTTTGCCATTTCTCTCAGAAAGAAACAATCTGCCTCGTGGGCACTGAAATGGTATGTGGGACAAGTGCCAACCTTTTGAGAGGAAAACCAAACCTGTAAATCATGCCTTCTCTGAACCCAAACTAACCTTCCCTGTGCTCTGCATCCACACATTTTAGTTAGTAGTTTGGGCCCCATGTTGCACTGTATACACGTTTTACATTTACATTTAGTCATTTAGCAGACGCTCTTATCCAGAGCGACTTACAGTAAGTACAGGGACATTCCCCCCGAGGCAAGTAGGGTGAAGTGCCTTGCCCAAGGACACAACGTCAGTTGGCATGACCGGGAATCGAACTGGCAACCTTTCGGATTACTAGCCCGATTCCCTCACCGCTCAGCCACCTGACTCCCTCCTGACTCACGTTTTCAGTGTGTCCAATACTCTTGTGTTTCAGTGTGAGGTCCGGTGTGGACCATTTCAAGCACAACCGCCACGTCGAAGCTATGAATGAGTACAACAAAGCCCTGGAGATCGACACCAACAACACAGAGGCTCTGGTTGCCCGGGGAGCTCTGTAAGTGTGACTCCTGAGAAGTCAAACACGTTTCTGCCGCGCTGTCCTTTGTGACCCGGTTGGTCTGGGATTTGATTACAGAAGAGGAAAAAGTAAACTATATTCCACAGGTATGCCAACAAGGGCAGCCTTGTGAAGGCAATCAGCGACTTTGAGCTGGCGTTGGAGAGCTGTCCCACTCACAGGAACGCGAAAAAGTACCTGTGTCAGACTCTGGTGGAGCGCGGAGGGCAGTGAGTGTACTTCCTTTCATCGATACATTCCTACCATCGTAACCATTGTTGCGGTTGATGGTGACAATAACTGTACTTGCGGTACTAGTCGGGCGGCATTGGGTAGGTTGCTTATCTCGGGATTAGGTTCCATGTTTAATCCAACCATGTGACTGTGAGTCAGGCTGGAGGAGCAGGAGAAGCTGGTGACCGCCGAGGGTCTTTACCGGAGAGCCCTGGCACTGGACAGCACCTTCCCTGACGCCCAGGAGGCCATGACGAAGATCCAGCTGCTCATCCAGGTGAGCTGGGCAAAACACACACCTCACCTACCCTCTCACCTGACCCAGAGAACACACACCTCACCTGGCCCAGAGAACACACACCTCACCTACCCTCTCACCTGGCCCAGAGAACACACACCTCACCTACCCTCTCACCTGACCCAGAGAACACACACCTCACCTACCCTCTCACCTGACCCAGAGAACACACACCTCACCTACCCTCTCACCTGGCCCAGAGAACACACACCTCACCTACCCTCTCACCTGGCCCAGAGAACACACACCTCACCTACCCTCTCACCTGACCCAGAGAACACACACCTCACCTACCCTCTCACCTGACCCAGAGAACACACACCTCACCTACCCTCTCACCTGGCCCAGAGAACACACACCTCACCTACCCTCTCACCTGACCCAGAGAACACACACCTCACCTACCCTCTCACCTGGCCCAGAGAACACACACCTCACCTACCCTCTCACCTGGCCCAGAGAACACACACCTCACCTACCCTCTCACCTGACCCAGAGAACACACACCTCACCTACCCTCTCACCTGGCCCAGAGAACACACACCTCACCTACCCTCTCACCTGGCCCAGAGAACACACACCTCACCTACCCTCTCACCTGGCCCAGAGAACACACACCTCACCTACCCTCTCACCTGACCCAGAGAATAGACTGCACTACTACCAACTGTCTCACATCCTGCCACCCCAAGTGCTATAAAACACTCTGGAAGGGACCTACCTTGTCACAAAGATATGCCTCGTGTTGCTCACCTTTTGATCTCCAGTGCTAACCAGTGTACAGTGCTGAGGTATTGTGTAATACTGCTGAGGTATTGTGTAATACTGATGAGGTGCTTCCTTCTGTTTGTGTCCCTGTGACCTGGGCCCCCACCCTGACCGCCTGGCTGCCTCACTCGTCGCCTGTCTCTCTGGGGAAAACAACCAATAAACAACCCAACAACCGCCTTCTAACTGTGATGGTTGGTGTCCTGTACCTGGTCTTCAAACGGTAAACTCCAAAACCCCTCTTTTTTCTTTTTCTTCAAACTGGGGGAATTGAAACTGCTATATTCTGTGTCCTTGGCCTGTCACTTTGATCGGTAAATTCCTGCCTCTGTCTGTGTTTTCACAAACCTTGCCTGTGTGTATGAACTTGTTCGACCTCTGCTCCTTCACACTTCCATCGCATTCTAAAATGAATGGATGAACCTCTGGTTTGGGGTTTCTGCACCCCTGGCTGTCTGTGTGCGCTCGAACCGCGGGGGGTGCAATTGTACTCTGTTGATTGGCTGCGTTAAAGAAATCGATGAAACTGCGAGAAGAGGCGGCCGCTAAGGAGCTGGAGGACGCTAAGAACACCACGGAGAGCAGCGCCCAGAAATTGCGTAAGATCTTGAAAGAAGAGAAAAGGTAAATCCACCGTGCCATGGAAACCAAAGGTAACCCCGTCCCGTGTAGTCAGGTACTCACACACATACAAACATGCTTTTATTTGGTAAATATCTGGGTCTTATTTAGAAGAAGTCCTGAGTTCTAAGCGTTCACTCAAGTGACGACGACCTGGAGTCTTAGTTCTGTTGTTCCACGCTCTCTAGGATGAAAAAGAAACGCAAGCGGTCGAGTTCGTCCTCGACGTCCTCCAGCAGCTCTGCCCGCTCCTCGTCCTCTTCCTCCGGACACAGGAAGTCCAAGAAACGGAAGAGGAAGCGCAGGCGCTCGTCCCGTGGGAGCAAACGCCAGCGCAGGCTCTCCTCCCGCGACGAGGAGGAGGACGAGGAGGAGTGGTACCCGGCCCCAGCCAACACCTCTGCCTCCTTCCTCGGCCGGGGGGCCGGGGGCGGGGCCGGGGGGGAGTACACGGGGGCGGACGTGACAGAGTGGGACAGGGAGTCCTACAGCCAGAAGCAGGCCCCACGCTCCCTGTCCCCCTCCCCTCACCGCTCAGACTCCCCGGGCTCCTCCCCCCAGGCGGCAGACCGACAGAGGGATGGAGCAGAGGGGGAGGGGCGCCCCAGCGGGAGCGGCCGGCCAGGAGGAGGAGGCGGGGGGAGCAGCAGGCGGGAGAGGAGCAAGGAGAGAAACGGGGGCGAGAGGGAGGCCTCCAGGGGCCTGGGCAGCCCCAGACACAGGAAGCTGTCCTCGACTTCCTCAGTGGGGTCCGAATACTCCCGCAAGTCTGAGCTCCCGTCCCAGAGCCAGACTTCGTCCAGACGATCTGACGGCTCTAACCAGGACAGTTTCGCTTCCTGGAGATCGGATGGCGGGAAGAAGGAGAGTGATCTCTCCAGGAGATCGGATAGCGGCAGGCACGAGGTTGGAGCCAGGTCCAGCAAGAATGAGGATGTCAAGGCAGCTCGGAAATCGGAGGGAGATAACCAGTTTCCCTCCAATACTTCTCGTAACGGCCGGGGCTCCTTGGATGGAGGTGATAAGAAGGCCCTTCCTGCTAATCTCCTCGACATCTTCAGCCAGATAGCCCAGTTTGAGAAGGAGAAAGGTGGCAAGCAAAACAAATAAATTGAGCTTTTATGTAATCCATGTACTAATCTCTTACATGTGGGCAGGAAGTTACCAAATAGTAAAAAAGAAAGTTTACGCTGGGGTAAAACACATTAACATTTGAACTGTTGAAGGTTAAGCCAGTGTTCAGCCTTCAGATCATATTGTTCTGGTTTCTACGTGAAATTACTACTCATGTTTACGTTTAGTTGCTTAGTGACATCAGTGATAAATTAACTTTTTACCACTGTGTCTGTGCCACATTTTATTTCCTGACCTTAGATTGATGGTAATGTTTGAAGTGTCTCATTTCTGTCCAGCTTTGACAATAAACAGAATGAATGAACTAAGATCTGTTATTTTGTCGGATTTATGTTTGGGTTATTTGACACGAGGGGGGATTGTAAATGCAGGTTTTAGTTAAAGATCAGATCAGATCTTTTGGTTTCCTATGAGAGCCTTATTGTTAATGCTTCACCGTTTACCTTTGCAAGGCCTTGCTTAACAACAACAAGGCGATAATGATAAGAAACCAGGAATTTATGTTTGCCTTGCTCAAACTATTGACTTTGTTAGTAATGGTTATTTCACCATGTCGTACAGCCCAGACTGGTTCTCTCCTGTCACGTCTCACACTTCAACTCCAGAGACGTGTCACCAGCCTGTGTCCCACCCTGGTCCCCATGGCTTATTGGTAAGCTACTTGCTGTCACGTTTATGATTTAATAACTGGACATGATATAACCCTGTAGAGTGAGCGCGACGTGGGTCCCAGACTGGCTTATACACAGCTTAACATCCTCCGCACACCAACTCTGTCATTACTTGGTCCATCACAGACAGCTAGATGTTTCCTCTCTCTGCTTCATCCTGTTACAGGAGATTAGTCACTAATTTACAGGCATCGAATTTTACCCAGCGATGCTCTCTGCCGCTCTAAGAAAGGCATTACCGATGTTGACCACTGGAGGGCAGTGCAACACCAGTTCTGCAGAGGAATTCACTGTTTGTTTCTTAAATTCAATACGGATATCAATCTGATTATTCTGGCAAGTTTATATGGTGTGTAAAGGTACATGATTTCGGAATTTGGACCAGTGAAGAGGGTTAACAAGTGTATTTGTGAGTTGGAAGAAAGAAAATAAGAAAATGGTATTCAGAATAAAAATGTTCTTGTCGTACTTGTGAATAAATGTGACTGTCTGGTGTCTGTGAAGGACCTTCAGTCCTTGGGGTTAGGGAGCAGGCTTCACTGCTTTTTGATGAAACTGCAGATTTTGGCATTTGTGAATCCTGACTTTCCCTTTTCCTTCAAACTCCAAACCTCGAGTCCTTTTCAAAAGAGGGATTCTGTCGTTAAGACGTCTTTCTTCTGTCTGACAATCAGACGGTGGAACATGCAGAGGTGAGACATTTTGAATTAGTGTAAGTTAGGGAACAGGATGTTTCAGTCTCTACAACAAAAGTACCGTCTAAAGTTCTCAGAGCATGACTGAATGACCGAGAAATGGAAAGGCTGTCTTTAAGTTCCAGGATAATTGAGAATTAAGGGTCTTAAAATTCACAGTATAGACTTCCCCTTTTCAGACTCTAAATGGGACATGGGACCTTCACAGCACATTGTCCAATGCTGGAGAGAAATAGTTACAATATACAGTATGATAGTTCATCGTAAATGTCATCTTAATATAAACAGAACATTTAGAGGAGAGTTGCTTTCTGCTAAATACTTTCGACATTTGGCCGGCACTTCAACCATTTCAATTTCAATCGTCATGGCAACTGCACTGCATGTTCTACGTTCCACAAATGTGTTCCAATAGTTTACAATAGTATTTTTATATTGTGTCTTATGTTAAATCAAAGATTGGAAGGGGCAGGCATTCTTATCTGAGGCCTTCAGAGTATTCTTTAACAACAACAAAAACGACAGTAAGTAGAGTGTGGTCTCCTGCAGACAAAGCATCTATTCTAGGAACTGCACAAGACCAAGAGGGCTTTAGAGGAATTTGTACCTTCTCAAACACAAGAAGATGGACTGCATGTAAAAAAGAATACTCTTGACTACTGCCCTCCTTTGCAATCCTCCTTCATCTCCAAGTGTTTGTTTTCCCTGTCAGTCATAACCACATTAGCTTAGCATTCAAAGGCCCACACTTCTGATGGAAATCTCTCGGCAAAATAGTATTTTCTATGGGTTTACTCACTCATTACAAGCAAGGGGAATGCATTGTACAGCACGAGGAAATTTAAATCAGAGTGATAAAATAGCCTACACTCTGATACACACATTGAAGAATAATAAAAAAAAGAAGTCTGCAAATTCCATTATGGCTGAAAAGTCCCAAAGGATTTGGGTTAATTTAGTAAACACAGTGTCAGAGGCTGCTGTACAGAGACGACTGTGAGAGGAGAGAGGAGAGCGATCTCACCGGGTGCATGAGAGCGAGAGAAACGCTGACTGTGTGAACCGCAGCCCCAGCAAGTCTAAACCCAGTCCTCAGATAGCAGCACTTTCTCATTTACTTCCTCCCTATTTTAATAATAGCTGTGCATAAGTAATTTATGAAAGGCCAACCAGGCACCGGGCATGGGAAAATTAAACTCATTTTATCTGAAAGCAGGTGGATTTCTATTTATCATTAACATGCATAGAATTTGCACAATGTTATTTCTGCTACTGATGGAACGTAACCAAATAATGTATGAGGTTTTTTTTTTGTGCTTATGCTGGAGTGAAATTCATAGATAAAAGTACTAGCTTTTTGTGCAATTTTCTGCACACGAAAACTAATTCTGGGAAGCTTCTTATTACAGCACAGGCTCATTTGGTTTGCATTAAATAGGGACATAAGTGACATTAGGATTCCTCTGCAGATTTCAGGAGATGTGCGTCCTGTTAAATCATTAGTCCCCCCCCTCCCTTCCCCCTCACCAATACTTAGCAATCTGCTTCTCTCCAGAACAGACATTAAACAATTTATTTTCACTTGACCAATGTTATGGCATGAATGTGTCTGATGAATGATATTAAAAGATATGATATTGGCGGAAAGATACATTTTACTAAGAAATAAGCCATTTTAAATGATGTATCATCAACAGTGGTAGTATTGTTATCATCACTAGTGTGCTGGAGATCAGCAAAAAACGACGTTTCCTAACCTTTACATTGAATTATCCTTAGTGGATGGATTACTTCAGTTGTCTTTAGTTTATTTGAAGACTATGTTGCCTCAGTAAAAATGTGTGTTGCTGCTTGAGACTTGTACCGTGACAGATGGACCTGTGGCTTTTCACATGATATCAAAATGCATTAGCAAGTCAACTTATCACCCTTACTGGCGTCTGATCCGGTGATTCTGTGTGTACACTGAAGGGCATGGTGGTATTGGAAAGGATCAGAAGACACGATCTGACAGCTATACATACCTCTCACTATTCTGATGATGAACGGTGATGTGCGTGTCTGAGTGTGTGTGTGTGTGTATGTCTGAGTGTATGTGTGCGTCTGAATGTGCGTGTGTGTTTGCGTGTGTGCTCACTGTATCATCTTTGTGCTGCAGCAAACAGCAAAGCTACATAGAGATTCCTGGCCGGCATTGTTTTGTAATGTGTTTCTGACTGTCTGCACTGATCCCAAGCTAAGGTACTTACCAAGCCATTGTTGTCTAAGTATGCTATTTTCTGGCTGGGCAGCTCCAGTATAGATTCTGGGGTTTCAAAGAGACATTTGTTACAGCAAATGGAATGCTAATCCCACTATGTGATATGTATACGTGTCAACACTGGAGCCTTTAAAAGCCGGTAATGCACCAAAGAACAGTCTTGGTCCTTTATGACAACCAGATTTAACCACCTATTCATTCTCCTCTTTCCATAAAGTTGTCCTGACTGACAACACTTCAATATTATTTGTTATAAAACTACTTTTATGTTCAAAGAATATTTAGACTGTCTAATATTATAGTATATTATATGAAATGGAAACACACCAACTGAAACAGTTGAAACTTAATTGTTATAAAATGCACACATTTATTAGGCATTAACAGTACAGCTATGCAGTATTAATGTGATGAAATATAGTATGCTTTATAAATTTGATGTTTTTTTCTCATGGTTATGGTCATGATTAGTCATGACCAGAGATTAAATAAATTACAAAATAAAATATGAAATGTACATTTATGATGGCATGTTTTCCTAATATTCTGTGCAGCATTTTGCAAACTTCTGTGTACCCATTTCTAAACATGCAGTGGAAGATCATAGTTAATTCTGCTGATTTAATGCAAGGGACGTATCGGCCACAGCATCAGAAATACTAACAAGCTTAGTATAAGCTTTGGCTGAAATGTTATGAGGTTTGAATTTCTGGAACGACCATGGTCTGTGGAGGGAAATCTCACTTCAGCAGAAATAGAACGATTCCTGTGCTTAAAAATTAGTGCTACTGCATATCTTTTTTTGCAAGGAAAGGAGGTTTGGTCCTTATAAAAAATGCACCGCATGTAAAAATTGGGTGAAGAAACCGTCTTCCGAGGCCTAATCAGTTAAGAAGTTGTCAAATGTAATGTGCATTAAGAGATTAAGACTTTGCAGGGTTAACGCTGAGATCATTGTTAACTCATTATGAGTGCAAACGTCCTTAAATTTGAGCACTTAACAAATGTATACGTGACAAGTTGGTGTAGCTGCACTTCCAGTGTGCCCATAAATCAGTCAAAACTGACATAAGCATGTTACATTTACAACTCTCATCATTTTGTGGAGCTCTGTGAGGGGCAAGGGGGGGGGGGGGTGTCCTCCCCTGAACATGGTAAATCCTGTTTGTGTCTATGGGTCTCTCCCAGGTTTTACGCTAATCTGGCCATCCTTGCCCCACAGGCATATCTGTTTTAATTTACAGGAAAGAAATAACTTCTTGAACTTGTTTAGCCAGGTGCTAGTCATAATTCAGATTCCAGATGATCTGAATCAAAACGGTGCTATCCCGCTTGTAATAAAAGTATGTGGTTATCGTCAATTGATGTGAGTCACAGCTAAAACCATAAGGGAAATTCCAGACTAGGAGAGCATTTGCATGATCAGACATTATTTTCATATAAACCACATTTTGTGGTTTATGAATTAAGGAAACAGAAATTGTGGAATTAGTTCAAATCAAATTACAAACCACACTATCTCATGTAATAACATGCCTGTTTTTCCATTCTCATTGATTTGAGTAATTAGTTCTGGACCCCAAAATGCTTCCCTTTAAATCCAGGAAAAGCAGATGTGATTTGAGGTGCAATTTAATCTTGCTTTAATGAAGAACTAATGGACGCATTGCAAATTACTTTTTTGTAGTTGAACAGGAAAAAAAATCTATTTCCTGCTTTGAAAAGATCAAGAGTATCTTTCATAATGGCGAGAGTGGCGCAGCCAGCCTCATTGCATCGAGCCAACAAGCTCTTTTACCCAACTCACAATTCAATGGTGAGGAGGCCACAATTAGCGACAAAGCAGGGAAAATGCATGGCTACAGCAGAATTGCTCTCCACGCATGGCTCAACCCTCAAGCTCCTGACGCCTGGTTAGAGCCAGGGTCCAAAGTGTCAGGCAGGAACAATGAGACGTGATAAATTACCCTCCAAAAAAACATGTACTACTAATTTTCAATTATACCTATAATGCATCACAGATCGGAGGGAAAATTGGACGTGGGTGAGAGCAAACATTAATAGATTTTAAGCTCTCTTTCTTTCTCTCTCTCTCTCTCTTTCTCTCCTTCTCTCTCTCTACCACTCTCTCTCTCTCTATTCCTCTCACCTCCCAGATTTGGTTATGGAACAGAAGAGAGCTTCCTAAGAGCCAATAATCCTCCCATTAATGTGTGTGTTTATGGATGAATAGGATAGTGCTTCGGGCTGCTCACCTACCTGGCTGTTTGGTATATCACATGGCAGTATGGACTGTGAAGATACTGGGGACAAAAAGATGTCTCATGACTCATTTGTACAGTCTGAAGAAAAATGTATCGAACTGATTTGCAAATGACCAAAATACACAATTATTATAATGAGTTTATCCTCTCATTCCTTATTGTAAGCTTCACGTCATCGAGAGGCTGTCTTGGTTTGGATGGTGTATGGTTTCGGCAAAAAGCCAGCCATATCTGCAGCCAACCGCTGAAGAGCTTTTTTTAACAACATTACTTGTGATACATGTGAAGGATGTTTTACAAAATACTGAGACTAAACACAAGTGTTTAAGTGGCAAAGAGACTCTATGAGTTATGAAGGTCTCTGTGTGCATGCATTTCACAAAATATAAGCGAGTTTAAAAGCCTAATAGAAGTTGGCTTAACTCTGTAGACAGCATTGCTGTCTATCTGATTACTGAGGGCAGTAATTTTCTTTCTTAAATAAGGAAGAAATTGGATAGGATGAATGAAATTTGGCTGTCACATTGCTGTGATGGTAGCATAGGAGATTACGTATTTTATAATCATTTATCATTTCCACCAGTGTTCAGGCTTAGCATAATGGAATTGGTAAACTGGTTTAAATCTGAAAGTGAGGACATACTATCTGCTGGAGCCTAAATGGTTATATGGTAATGGTTTTGTACCTCAGCAGTAAAATATTTTCACTAGTACAGGCTGGCCTACATTATATTGATTTTATTTATATTTCTCTCTTCACAGCTGGGTCAGACATGCATGCATTAAAATGACTTATTTAACGTGTTTGCAGGGTGATAATTACATTGTTTTTAACAACTGTAGGCTAAGTAATACATTTCATGCATTTAATATTTAGATTTAAAAAAATATTTACTTGACTTAATTAACATTTGCACATAAATATTCACATGCATATACATATTTACCTATGTCCTTTCAACGCTGTAAAATAAGGACAAGGGTACCAGTGAGAAAATGTTGCGGTGAAATGAAATGTGGATGGTTGTATACGACACACACATTGCATCGTTGAGGCGGACTGGCAATGTTGCTTCAAACATCCACCACTAGATGTCACAAAAGGCTTCTAAAATTTTGACCAGACCTCAACATTCAAACATACTCGCTTTGAGTTGGCGCTTTGATTTTATATACTCCAACCTGACTTCCACTTGCCATTATTGTACTTATTTGGGTTGTGATTGGTTGTTAATCACTACAGAGACAACACTGGCATCCTCACTTGCAATATGTGTGACCCCCCCACCACCCTTCCAGGTCTCACACCCCCCCATAATTAAATATATTAAAGATGCCCCACAATTTCAGCTGGAGGACAGTGAGGAGGGGTGCGGTTGTGGATTGTAAAATGATTACTTTCTGTTTGTCGATTTTGCTTATGGAATTCATCTTATAGGCGAAGTCTATTTAGATTGTTAGGCTGATGTCTTATTAAAATGGGTGTGTAGCAACTTTGTACACTTCTAGAACTACCCACTCCCCAGCATGCTTTGCATGTCCAATATGGAGGAACTGACAGTGGAGGTCCGTGGCTCCAACGGGGCTTATTACAAGGTAAATACTGTTTCCTAAATCAAACATGATTTGAAATAAGCACAAGACATACGCACTTTCTTAGTGCCTTGCTGGCTAACACCATTAAAGTTGATCTCTTCCAATAAAAATAGTACATTAGCTAGAACTGACTGATTAGCTCGCTAGCTAGCTAGCTAACAGACTACAGTACTCATTTACTAGACATTCCATGTCTCTTGGTGTTTACAGATCTTTCTCGCTAGCATTCTTATTGTTAAGTAGAAATGCCTATCATTTTTTTAAATCCAGTTAGCTATTTGTTTGCTGTTAAAGTGTACATAGTGTACTGTATATACGGATCTGGATTAGCTGGATAACGTCACATTTTGATTGGTTTCGTTTCTTGTGAAAGGAGATGCAATATGAAGCAGGGCTGGTCAGCTAGCTTATCTAACGTTAGGTGCGGTTTTACATTGGCTTCTTTAAACAAAACTCGACTAGCTGTCGTTGGTGGTCAGGTCTCGTCTAAGCAACAGTGTCCACATTGTTTTAGTTTGTCATTTAGCGTTAGTTAACCAGCTTGCTTGTGAACTTGGATAATGCATGTTAGCTTCCTCCTTGTCTTGTCTCAAGTTTGATTGACCTGGATGAATCGTGCCTGTCTCTATGGGGTTCTGTGAATTTGATAAATTACGATCATTTGGTGTTTTCTTGGACAATATTGCATATATTATTCGATAATCGAGACCCCAGCTAACAATTCTCTAACTGCGGTTGGGAATCTTAGTGTAGCAACTGTAGCTGGCTATTATTTGATCCTCAGCGTCACGTTAAAGTTATGGAATTTCATTCTCAGTACTGCTGTCAGCTGCTTCCTGTCAATCCACAGCTGTCACTAGGCGCTGTAGCTAGCTAAGATACCGCAGACACCTGAGCTATTTCTAGACCCACTGGCTAAATGGATACCAACTAACAGCCCAGGCCTCTGAAATAGTTGGAATAAAAATATGATCTTTCTTAAGTTTATCTTGGCACTTGAATTGCTGTCTTTAAGGGAAGTTTTCATTCGTATTGTATAAACGAATGTCAGTCACACATTTGTTTATACTATAAATGTTGGCACAGTTCGATTAGGCTAAGTGGACACATTTACTAATAGTTTAGGACTGGGGTATTCTACTCTACAAAGGATACTTAACTAATCAAGAGCATTGCAAGCCTTGCTTGAGAATAACTTAGCCAATGTCTTTGTTCCTTGTAGGGGTTTGTCAAAGATATCCACGATGATTCACTCACCATCACCTTTGAGAACAAGTGAGTTTTCACTCAGAGTTGCACTTGTGTGCTCTTCAATCATGCTTGTACCCTTTCAATGTATGTCGATACATTTTAAATTGTTTTAATTGTGTGGTTTTCTTTTCTGTTTACGACTGTGTTTACAACATCCACACAACCAGCCTGTATGATGACTAGTCTGAAAGGTTCTGTAGTTGATATTATAACTTGTCTGTTCTTAAGTTGGCAGCCAGAGAGAAAAGTTCCCTTCAGTGATGTCAGGATGCCCCCTCCAGCTGACGGTAAGAAGGACATCGGCGAGGGAGAGGAGGTGGAGGTAAGTCACTGCACAGCTGCCCCTTCTTATAACCCCTCCCCCCCTGCAGCATCAGCTTTTGTCAACCTCCAGACTTGGGCAGCTGTCTACAAGCTTGATCCCTATCCTAGTCTTCCACCCTGGTTGTAGTGGGTCAGCAGAGCAGAGTGACAAGATTCTTGAACACTGAATGAGTGGTGGGTTTCGCTCGGTGGTTAGAGTATCTGACTCCAGACGGCAAGGTGGCAGGTCCAAATACACCTTAGACTTCCCATCGCTTTGGAGTTTCCGATAAATGAATGCCTCATATTTATGACTTACTTGAAGTGAAAGGCTGGATCATGTTTTTGTTGTCCTGGTCATCATCATCACGGTCACGTTACTACGTCCTGACAGATCTTCTCACGGGCCAATGAGCAAGAGCCGTGTGGTTGGTGGCTGGCTAAAGTCCGCATGATGAAAGGCGACGTGAGTAGGAAGCTTGGATCCTCCGCACGGTTGCTCCATCTCAAAACAAGTCCCCGTGGGCACCATCCATAACCCCGCCTCCTTAAAGCTTGTGCTTCCGTGTTTCAGTTCTACGTGATCGAGTACGCCGCCTGTGACGCCACCTACAATGAGATTGTGACGTTCGAACGCCTCCGGCCCGTGAACGTCAACAAGCCCATCTCCAAGAGCTCCTTCCACAAGTGCACCGTGGCGGTCCCGGACGACCTCAAAGAAGCGTGAGTCTCGCGTGGCTTTCAGCAAGGTCTCGCGCCGTCATCAGACTCATGTAGAATCCAGAGAGGGCTCCACACCAAATAGATATAGAGGGATCTGTACTGGCTTGATAGGCTGTGTCTTTACGCTTGAGAGATAAAAAAAAAAAAGCGAGCGTTTTGTGAGGTCAGCGTCGACAGAAACAGGACATGATGTCGGCGGAATCCATAGTCACGATCCCTCTTTTCTGTTTGACTTCTAAGGTGTCAGAATGAACAGGCCCACAAAGACTTCAAGAAGGCCGTGGAAGCCACGCGCATCGTCTACTGCCCGGAGACGGGCAACCTGGTCATCCTCGTAAGTCAACTCCAGCCGCCCACACGGCTGTCGTCATGACACCGAGCCACACGTCGCTACAGCAAACTCCATTCAACGCACGCGGTCTCCCGAAACGTTCCGAGCGTGTCTAAACCCGGACGACGGCGTTGACCTCCCTCTGTCTCCTTGTGGTGTTTCCCGTCCCGTCCTCGCCGACGGCCCCCCGTCTCCAGTCCATGAACGACACGACGGTGAAGCGCGTGTCCCTGCTCAGCGACATGCACCTGAGGAGCATCCGCACCAAGCTGCTGCTCGTGTCCCGCAACGAGGAGGCCACCAAGCACCTGGAGGTGAGGCCTCTGCCGAGCTCCGCACACAGGCCCCAGAGCCACTCACACAGGGCCCCAGAGCCACTCACACAGGGCCCAGAGCCACACACACAGGGCCCCAGAGCCACGTACACAGGGCCCCAGAGCCACTCACACAGGGCCCCAGAGCCACACACACAGGGCCCCAGAGCCACTCACACAGGGCCCAGAGCCACACACACAGGGCCCCAGAGCCACACACACAGGGCCCCAGAGCCACTCACACAGGGCCCCAGAGCCACGTACACAGGGCCCAGAGCCACTCACACAGGGCCCCAGAGCCACGTACACAGGCCCCAGAGCCACTCACACAGGGCCCCAGAGCCACACACACAGGCCCCTGAGCCACTCACACAGGGCCCCAGAGCCACTCACACAGGGCCCCAGAGCCACTCACACAGGCCCCAGAGCCACACACACAGGGCCCCAGAGCCACTCACACAGGGCCCCAGAGCCACGTACACAGGGCCCAGAGCCACTCACACAGGCCCCAGAGCCACTCACACAGGGCCCCAGACCCAATCACACAGGGCCAGAGCCAGGCTGAGTAAACCCAGCAGTCGAAGACAACCGCTCAGTGACTGTAATGGATTCGATGTTTGGAAAATGTGTCTGGATATAGTCTGCCTCCTTGTTTGAACTTCTGGAACTGTTCTACTGATCTCGGTTAAGTGCGTTTGACGTTTTTAACGGTGTTCCAAATAACATCCTGGCTAACTCACTCACACCTTTTCAACCTGGTAAAAAAAAAAGAAAGAATAATTGAATTAGTCGTTCCTCATCTATTTCCCAAGAGTACCAAGCAGCTGGCGTCGGCCTTCCAGGAAGAGTTCACCGTCAGGGTGGACCTGATGGGCCTGGCCATCGGTAGCCATGGCAACAACATCCAACAGGCCCGGAAGGTTCCTGGCGTCACCGCCATCGAACTGGACGAGGAGACAGGCACCTTCAGGATCTACGGAGAGGTGGGCACACACACACATCCCTCCCTCTGTCAGCTCCTGAATTCTGGTTGTAGTTAGGGAGTCGGGCTAGTAATCTGAAGGTTACCGGTTCGATTCCCGGATGTGCTGAATGACGTTGTGTCCTTGGGCAAGGCACTTCACCCTACTTGCCTCAGGGGGAATGTCCCTGTACTTACTGTAAGTTGCTCTGGATAAGAGCGTCTGCTAAATGACTAAATGTAAATGTAATGTAAGGGCCCAGAAGTTCGTAATGTGTCACCAAACTCAGCGTTATGTTTGTCTGATACAGTGTCAGGGTCATCTGGACAGTGAAAATTGAAAAAATGGAAGTAAGATATATAAATACGTTGTTACTCAAGTCTGCTCTCGTTTGTTTGTGTGTTCCTGCAGAATGTAGAAGCGGTTCAGAAGGCCAGGAACTACCTGGAGTTTCTGGAAGATTCTGTCCAGATTCCAAGGAACTTGGTTGGTATGTACAAAGTTAAATGCAGGCATTCGCAGATGATGATGATTGATTAGGATAAAACTGATCATTCAGTGTGTCTAGGCTGTTGACGTGGGTGTGTGTGTGTCCCAGGCAAGGTGATCGGTAAGAACGGGAAGGTGATCCAGGAGATCGTGGACAAGTCTGGAGTCGTGAGGGTCCGCATAGAAGGAGACAACGACACCAAGCAACCTCGCGAAGAAGTAAGGCCCAACTCTTCTGCCAGCCTCGCCTCACCCCCTCACAACTTCATCCCCTCACCCCTTCACACCCTCACCCCTTCACACCCTCACCCCTTCACACCCTCACCCCTTCACCCCCTCACCCCTTCACACCCTCACCCCTTCACACCCTCACCCCCTCACCCCTTCACACCCTCACCCCTTCACACCCTCACCCCTTCACACCCTCACCCCTTCACACCCTCACCCCTTCACCCCCTCACCCCTTCACACCCTCACCCCTTCACACCCTCACCCCTTCACACCCTCACCCCTTCATCCCCTCACCCCTTCACACCCTCACCCCTTCACACCCTCACCCCCTCACACCCTCACCCCTTCACACCCTCACCCCTTCACACCCTCACCCCTTCACCCCCTCACCCCTTCACACCCTCACCCCTTCACACCCTCACCCCTTCACACCCTCACCCCTTCACCCCCTCACGCCTTCACACCCTCACCCCTTCACACCCTCACACCCTCACCCCCTCCCACCCTGACCACAGTCCTGAAGCTCTGTCCCGGGATGCTAACATTGTTTATTCGTCGTGTGCCGATGCAGGGAACAGTCCCCTTCACCTTTGTGGGCACGAAGGAGAGCATCGGCAACGTGCAGGTCCTCCTGGAGTACCACGTCTCCTACCTCAACGTAAGGCCGCGCTGCTCCTCCTGGTGTGTGTGTGTGTGTGTGTGTGTGTGTGTGTGTGTGTGTGTGTGTGTGTGTGGAACAAGATAACAATGTAGGTTTTACAGGGAATTATGCGTGTGCATAATTCCCTGTGATGTGTTTTGTTTCATGACCATTTATGATGTGTGTCAAGCGTGTGTGTGTCGAGCATGTGTGTGTGTGTGTGTGTGTACTGACCCGTCGGCGGCGTGTGTTCCGAGCAGGAGGTGGAGCAGCTGCGTCTGGAGCGCCTGATGATCGACGAGCAGCTCCGTCAGATCGGGGCTCCCGGCCACAGGCCCGCCCCCGGACGCCCCGCCCCGGACCGCGACCACCGCGACGACGGCCCCAAAGACGCCCCCTCCTCCTCCTCCTCCGCCCTGCACACCAGCCGCTCCTACACCGGCCGGGGCCGGGGGCGCAGGGGGCCCAACCACCCCTCGGGATACGGTGAGACCCTCTGGATGAGCCTGGTGTGATCCTGGCCCCTGAGTGCCTGCTCCACAACTGGCACCCCAGTGGACAGGTAACTTGACGCAGCTTTCGCTTTGTGACCGTCAGGCACCAACTCGGAGCAGTCGAAGACGGAGTCCGAGACGGACTCGGAGCGGAAGGACGAGCTGAGCGACTGGTCCCTGGCCGGGGAGGACCAGGAGAGAGGCCAGAGGGCCCAGAGAGACAGCCGGAGGAGGCCCGGGCCTGGAAGGGGCCGGGGAGGGCCTGGGGGCCGCGGGCGAGGGGCCGGGAGAGGGGCCCCCAACGCCAGTAACCATGGTACTGAACACACACACACAGCCACAGCTCACTGGTACTGAGACGTCACACACTCGCACGTCGGATATTTCCTTCGCTGCTCTGTCAGCAACCCCCTGCCTGCTGCTCTCCCCCCCCTGATCCAGCAGTGAGGGACCCGGATGGGAACCCGTACAGCGTGCTGGACAACACCGAGACTGACCAGACGGCCGACACGGACGCCAGCGACTCCCAGCTCAACACCAACCGCCGTCGCCGCTCCCGCCGCAGGCGCACAGACGAGGACGCCACCCTCATCGACGGCATGAGCGAATCGGACAACGCCTCCCTCAGCGAGAATGGCCTCGGTAAGCCCCGCCCATCCGGCGGCACTTACCTGACAGGTTTTTTCAAGGGGAACACAGCTATCGAGGAAATATCGAAATAAACGAATGTTAAACCCCAGCAAGGAAGGGACATCGAGGAACCATCATCATCTGCTTTTTGTGTTCCAGGAAGTTGTGTCTAGTTTAGCTAGAAAGCTAGTCAAAACTAGGTTAAAATGTAGTTTTGCAGCTATGATCTGAGCCACCTCAGATTGGTGGAAGTAAACAGGGGCCCGCACTGTACAAGAGAGAAAGTTCTAGAATGGAACGTAGCCGCGATGTCACGGCGATCGTTCCCTCAGATTCCCAGCCCTACAGCAGAAGTGCACAAGGCATAGCCTCTGCCCCCACCACCTCTGAACCCCCCTCCCCCCCCCCCCCATCTTCCTAGACGAGTCCGAGGTCAAACCCCAACGGCTTAACCGCAGCCGGCGCCGCAACGTCCGCCCTCCGGAGGAGCGGCAGCCAGGTAACGGCCGGCGGCCGGCAGTAGGCTAGCGGGCCTGGCGTGTGTTTCCCTTCACCTACTGAAGCATGACAGAGGGCTGTGAACCTGCAGTCCTGACCCTTACCACTGCTCCTGTTTCACTGGATCAGTCCCAACACACTCCAGTGGCATTTTCATCTAATATGAACTAACCTGGCTCCCCGCAGTAGTCTGGTCAAGGTGTTGGTTTAACTCACCAGCATGCTAGTATAACAACTAAAAATACAGGTTTGGGTGGGGGGGGGCTATATTTTGTCTGCCGTGTCCTGACCTGCACTGTGTGGGTTTGTTGACAATGCCATGGCCTAAATACCCACTCAGTGGTCAACACGTGTGTGTGTGTGTCTGTGTGTAGTTACAGTAGCAGACTACATATCCCGGGCTGAGTCTCAGAGTAGACAGAGGAACGTCAAGGATCTGAAGAAGAATAAGAAAGAACTGGTAAGTTTGACACGACAGCTACGAGAACCCAGTGCATTTCTGGAACGAGCCCTCCGTGTTTTATTGATGGAGGCAGCTGGTGGAGGTCCTGAAAGCAGGAGGTTTTTCCCAGTTGGGGTTTCCTCAGGCTAACCCTGCACACCTCCTTTTCCTGTGTGCTTCAGGGCCAGGTGGAGTTAATCGCCGAGCAAGGCCCATCCCCAGCAACCACCAATGGCGCCGGTAACGCCCACAGCCACACCAGTGGCGATCCGTCCGGCAGGGCACCCAAGTCTTCATCAGAGAGGCCCACCAAAGCCTCCAAACAGGAGGATGTCAACCCACAACCGGTCCTGAATGGGGTCTACTAATCCCCCCTCCCTCACCACACTCCAGTCCCCCCTCAGCTCTCCCAACTCATCAATTGTACTAAGTTTATACAATAGTTCTTTGTACAAGCTTGCCAAAGATAGACACATATGGACTTCCAGATTCTCTACTGCACTTTTCAGATCCCTGGTCTTGGGACTACCTGGAAGGGGGGTTGAGTAAATAGAAACAGGAAACTGACGCTGGGATTAGATCGAACACGTGTCTGTAGTGATGATGTAGTGGCTGTTGTGTTCCGGTACAATCACAAAGTGGCTTTGGGCCGAACCACTTGGTGATAGGTTCTCTTCCTGGGGGAGTTCACCTCTATTTTCAGATTCAGTAAATTGTTGGTACAGCGTTAACTACCACACTGTGTTGGATCAAATCCCAGACAAGTATGTTTCACGTACAATATCAATGTTGTGCCTTGAGAGTAAATTCAACGTGAAGTTGCTTGACTGTAGAGAGAGTTAAGTAACTTGTGTGGCAACGACAGGAAGAAACCAGTTATCCTAACATCTGTTCAGGACTTAGCTGCTTTTTTGTTACGTTTTAATATGCAACCACTTCTTCATATGAGAAAACGTGTAGGAAATGCAGTCTGAAATAGAGTATGAGAAACAAACAAAAGGTTTTGCACTGAATTGTAATTTCTTTACCATAAGAATGTTAGTCTGTAAACTGGTCTGTTGATGTTTTTGTCCACTTATATGCTGAACGCCACTCTCAGAGAACTCATTTGGTTTTATTTATTTTTCAAAAACTGTACAGTATTTAAAAAAAGAAAAAAATCGAATTCTTGACACTAAAACTGGCCTAGATGTATTTTCACACAGGTGGCAATTTGGACTACTGAGAAAACAATCTCCAGATTTTGTTTGGTCAGCTGCGTTTGTCTGTTTTTTTAATGATCATTCTGGTTGTTTGATGTGCAATATGTTTTGTATGCAGGTAGTTCTTAAATAAAACCTGATCTTTCATCTGGATCTAAAACAGCCTTGTCGATTTTGTAACTTAAGTATGAGATTATTCTGAAGAAGAAAAAACGTATGTCTATAACCAACACGGTACGGTGCAAGGCACCAGTTGTCCACCAGATTTTTTTTTTTTAAGCACCGGGTTTTTAAAAGTTTTGAAAAATATTTTAGGGGACTGTAGCACAACATAGTATCCCCTTTGTACCAGATGCTCGCCCTATATCGTAGCTCCAGGGGAAAACCAAGCAGTTGAGTCGTATATACATAATTTATTTGGGCACATTCAATTACAAAAGATCCCCGCCCCATCCAGTGCAACAATCTGAAAGGTTTATTTCTTTAACTGTCCATCCATTAGATCCTTTGCCTCATTTATCTTGGCTGCTAGGTAGGGTGATCCACCTAGAAAGAAGCAGAGTACCCCTTCAGTTGAAAGTCAGGATGTTTGTGAGATGTTGTTGCAGTGAAGTATGCTTTTTTTGTTCACTGTGTCTAGAAGCTGAGATGTGGTTACTTCACATTGTCTAGAAAATATAGGCCGTTCCTTGACTGACCACCAAAAATACTGTTGGAACTAAGCATTTCTGATCTTTGATCTTCTATGCACCATTTGTACGTCACTTTAGATAAAAACATCTGCTGAATGAGTTAAATGTATAGACACACCAACAGAGACATGTCAGTAGTTTAGCTCCAGACACAAACCTCTGTCTGGATGGTTTAGGATCATCATCTTTCTGTGAGCTTCCCTGATCTTGATCTTGTTGGCAGTGGGACTAAAGAGAGGCAGTGGATTTTAAGAAACAAAATAACTCACATTCACACAACACACAGGTGTATCGTAGTACCTGACTCCTAACACGAGAGAGGCCTCTCTCTTGGTCATCTTTGGCTCAAATCCACCTCTGTAGTATCCGCCTCCAAACGCCTTCAATGAGAAAACACTGAGGTCATAATACGACTTTAAATGAGTAATTCATGCTTTGAATGTATGATAGTTTTGAGGACCGTAAAGCATAAAGGTTGTTTGGGATGACAGGTAAAAGACAATAGCAATGGCTTTGGGTGCATTGTGGTATGAAACTACTGTTCTTTAAGATGTTCTTACAGTTTTGGGGAAACTCTGTAGGGCTTGCTTCATTTGTGGTTCCATATGCTTCATGACCTGCATGGCATAGCGACCTACAGGAGACAGCACATTTACTGACATATACACGCAGCATTTGCCTCACCATGGCTACCTTGCTTTGACCACTATGCCAGGTTCAACCTGACCTCAAACATGATCTTAAGTCACACTCCACTAGTTGACTACTATATTGCCCAGGCTTAATATGCAATGAATGGGGAACATGTCCACTAGGTCAAGGTAGAGAATTCAGCAAGACACATCTATCCCATTCCCCTATTTCTCGAGGTCTGAAAGCAACTGACAGCTTTGGGCCTGAAGATTAGTGTCTGAGAATGATTGTTGCTCTCGGAGATTTCCTAGTAGCTAGCCAATTGCTGACCTGCAAAGCCAGCCGCTGCCAAAGTCAGCCCCACGGCCACAGCGGTAGTGGCCTGTTGATATCAAACAAACAGCCATTAGTGAGTCAAACAATTAGTTAGTTTACTGGCTATGAATCAATCATGAGCTATGATTGATTCATAGCCAGTAAACTAACAAAAGCTATATTAAAGTTCATGGGTACAGTACCAGTTAACTAAAGAGAGTAGGTTTGGCTTGTTAGCTAATGCAGCTACTAGTACATACAAGTGAAGTAGCTAGGTAGCCTACTGCACACTACACTTTAATTTGAGCTAACACGGTAGCTATCTACATGCGCATGCATCTGAGCTGACATGAATAATGTTAGCTTGAACCATTCATAGAAGCTAACTGGCTACTAATATCCTCGGTATAAGCCGAATCATTCCCTTTGTGGCTCTGGATACAACATCTAGTCTAGCTAGCAAACCAAACTGACACAGACATCTAGCTTGCTAGCTACAGAGGTAAACATTCACAGTTTCGTCTCATTCACTTTCTATTACAGAAGCTTTCAACGTACCATGTTCCTTGTTATGATCCGCCTCTGTCAGAAGCTGGAAACATAACTTTCAGTCCACCTTTTTCGCAGATCAAAGTCACAAATGACCTCTCATGTTTTGAACCGACAAAAACTCGTGTCACACTATGGTCTGTCGCAAAGTAAAGCGAAATGTCGTAATGCTTGGAACGTTCACTGTACCTTGAAATTCTCTTTTTAATAATGTGCACTGACTGCTTGCTATGTTTCCAGCTTCTGGCAGAAGACGTAGAAACGTAGAAAGTTCGAGCTAATTTAAAGTTAATGAGACTAAACTACATGTTTACCTGAACATGTATTTGCTGTCACGGAGGTATGGGTCATTCCTGAATTAGAGGATATTATTTTAAAAATGATGAACTATATATGAACTAGATTTTATTTTTTTATAACTCGCATCCGCCAAACCTGGACCAACCCTCCTTTTGGTTTGAAATTAGTTAGTTGTCCCGAGAATGATTCCAGGATGGAGCGTAACATCCGGTCTCAACTCACACCACTTCCCTATGACCTCAGCACTGGTCCATGTGATGTGTGCATGTGGCTGCATTTGTGGGGCAAATCACATTGTTATTACTGATGGCCTGTTAAAGCTGACATGCTGTGTTTTGTAACACATACAATCCAGTACTTTCTGGGTGGTACACACACAGCTAATGTCTTTGCTAATCAGCTATCAGCAAGATTATAGCCATGGGGTGAATCGTCATTGCTATGAGGGCATCCTTTCTATTGCCTTGTCCACAGAGTTACTTTCCACAAAATAAACACATTGGTTTTAGTTGTGTCCTTCAGAACCTCAAATAGTTTGGACGTATCTGGTCTTCCATGGCCTTTGATGAAAAAAAAATCCATCTGGGGCCCCTTTGCCATGGTTTGCTTGAAAGAAATTCCAAGTGCCAGCCTTGAAACCCCAATCATCAAGCTTTGTTCTGAAGAGAAAAGGTTTCCTCATAGCTTGTACTGAGTACAAGGTCCATCGATTACCTAACCGACTATTTTGGCCTGATAGTTGTTTTGAACATAGCCTAGGACTGGAGAAAAATGCTCCCATGTTACAGCAGGCCTTTATCTTTTGAAGGTAAAGCTGAGCTGGATCGGAGGCTTCCCAAATGTATTCATATAGTGCATGGTATAATGTATGTTGATCACCTCTTTATTTGCAGTGCCAAGATTGACAAGTAAGTTGACTGTAGTGTCGAAAATGTCTGGCACTGCCTGTCATTTGGTTTATGATGAGCTCTAGCATGTACTGTTAGGCCCAGGGTGCGAATAACGGGGGGTTTGGGGGGGGGGTCTGCCCCCCCTGAAAAGAAAACAGGTCGGGGGGGGGTCAATACACGCCCTGGAGAAGAAGTTGACCCCTCCGATTGTCATTGTATAATTCGCACTCTGGTTAGGCCTAAATCCTGACCATTCGGCAGGTAACTGAGGGTGAATCGCTTTAGAGCCATGCACTGTGCAGTCAGAAGTAAACAGATGAGCGTAGAAAGTTCTAGTTTCCTAAGCTCATGGTCAATGACGGTGTGGCGTCGTCTCGTGGAGGGCAGCAATGAAGTTGATCTGCACATCTGCGGGCGGTTTCTGAGCAATGTAAAACAGAACACTCGTCTTCCACCCTTTGGAATGAAACAGAGCAGCAACACAATAGGAAGTGGAAGGTCCTAATTATTGCCCCTATCATTTGCATAATTACAATGTTTTTCGAAAGCAAGGGCAGTATAGAAATTGTAAATTGTGGTGGACTTGCACTGGCAGTCAGTGGAAGTCAGGTTTAAAAAGGGGGGGGGGGGAGGGGGGGGGGGCTTCATGCTTTAGGCACGCAGGCAGGCAGGCACACTGGCTGGGCTCTCAATAGGATTTTTAAAAGCCAACTGTGTGGAGAAATTAGAGTTTTGCCCCAAAATCATATGGAATTACAGCGCTGGCTGCATGTGTGGAGCCCAGACACACAAAGCCCAGAGGAAGCAGCTATTTCTGTTGGTTTTATTAAACCAACCAAGCAATTTAATTCTTTTGTTCAGGGGAGTTCTACTTCATTGATTAACAAAAGCAGGGATATAATTTTTTCAGCCCTTTTGAAAAGCCTGAAATGTCAAGCCTTTTAAAGCAGATTATTCTGCCTCTGTGCAATGAATGCAGCCAGAGTAACCTTTTGTCTACAATTAAATATTCCAGCATAAATATAAAAGAAAATCAGAGATGGGGAAGATTGACTCAGGAGAGATTGGAGAGGTAGATCCTCTAGTCTGATAGTGCAAACAGCTTGCTTCTAATTAGATATGCCACAGAGTCTCAGAGCATTTCCTTTGAGCCGCAGAGAGAGGAAGCTAGCTGCCTGAGAATGAACGAGAGAAATCTATCACCTCATCTGTCTGTCCACAGTCTTCCTCTGGGCATCTAAAAGGTATTTCCGTTTTTTTTTTGTTTTCGTAATTATTTGTTTCTCTTTTTTTCTTGGAGAGAGGTAAATCTAAAGGCAATACCTTGAGGAATACGCATAAATAAAGAGGGCACAATGAAAGTTCTCAAGTTGTTTATGATTCAGACAGATGATTAGGCATGACAAAAAGGTACTTCAGGGATAGTGGGGCATTTCTTTGACACTGGAGGAATACCGGGAGCTCATGATATATTTTGGGTGCAGGAGGGGGCATAGAAAGTGGCATTCATTCCCTGCTAGACTTCATTAAGTTGTGTTTTTCAGATTTAGTTATGGACTTTATTATGAATTTTTGAAAATGTCAAGTCAAGACAGACAGCCTTACTATCAATGAGACGGTTTCATCCTCTTCTGTGTTTGTGAGTGTTGTCAGGATAACTGATGTCGTTGATTTAAGTGATGTAAGCGACCTCTAATGAACCAATGTGATCTCATGTGGATGCTCACTTGAGAGATCACTTGAAAGAATTCACGAGCCTTTGTAATACTTTGAATTATTTAAAGTAATTATATTTTGATGTTTACATTTTCCTCAAGTAGAGGCTACAGTATATCTTTGGTTGAAAAGTAAGATATACTGTTTCTGCAGAATTATTTTCAAGTTTACTTTAGTGCTGTAATAGGTTTTGTCAAATACATTTTTTTCATGTCATTCAACTTGGAACGTTTGGAGGTTGTGTTCTAAGAACAAGCTTCCGAGGGCCACAGTGAAATAGGAAGCTACTATTATGGCATGATTTAGTTTAAGTTTAATATTTTGTTAAAGTTGTAAACAATAAAATAATTATGTAACAATGAACATATTTTGTGTTTAGTTTGACTAAAGCCGTCCACTTCAAAAAGTTGCTGTTAGATTGTTTTATCATTTATACTAATTATATACGTTTACTGAGATTTTGTGTGATTAAAATAATAGGTCTGCATGTAAAGAACGCATTTACAAATTCATTTTCAGATAGTTGCTTCAAAAAGTTTCTTTGCTAGAGCAAATCATTTGTGCCTAACATGGAACAGAATATTTGAACAGAAAACAAAATAGAAGTGAGCAGTGAAGGATTGCCACTTCGTTTGTTTTTTTCTAATTAGATATAGTACATGCAGAACGACATTTCTTGTCCCTATACAACCAAAAGGTCACCTCTACACATCAACATCATGTTGATGTGTTTGAAACATGTACTGGTGTGCCACCGCCCTCTCACCCTCACCCCAACCCCAAATCTACTGTTCCCCATCAGCCCTTATCCACCTCCACACCACCCCCATCACCCACACCTCTACACTCCAGCCACACTCTCCTTATTACCTGACCTTATTTCAATGCTTTTCCAACACAGACCCCCCCCCCCCCACACACACACACACACACTGCATCCTATTGTTATATCCTGTTGGGGGATAAGTAGTTAGATAAGTAGTTAAGTAGTTACATATAGACATACTAGATGGGAGGGTACCTGGCCATCTCTGTGTGTAGAAGATAATGGGCCGTGCCCTGACTAGGTGGATGTGATTATGGAGTTTGTAGGACACCTCCTTTCCCTCACCACCTGACAGCACTGGGGGACTGGAGTCTATCCCTCTTCAAGAACAGACACCATACCTACTATAAATCAGGCTTTATGCTGAATTGGTGTTTCCGAAAGAGAGGACTGCCAGGCTAGCGAAAAAAGGAAACAAGAATTATTCAATCAAATGCAGGCCATTCCACGTCCAGATTTGACTTGTGCTGCATAATGCTGCCTGTCTAATCCTTTTATCAAACCCTCAGATGAAGTCGTTGGAAAAGGAGAGAAATATATTTGAGGTCATTCTATCAGTAGTTTATTTTATATTTTCCCCCAAATTCCCCACTCTATTTTTCTTTATCTCCATAGACAATAATTACTTCTGGTGACACATACATATTGCTGAGTCATGTTCCCGGAGTCAGTGGTAAGAATCTTTGCAATAATCAGCAATAACGGTAGCAGGATAAAAAAAATATCTCATCCCTTAACGTTCATGGAAATGTGTATAGAGGGCTTCATATCGTATGTACAAAGTTCAGTTTTAAGTGACAATTTATTTAAGCCATTTATATATTGCCGTGAGATCTACTTGAAATGTCCTTCCATTTTCAACCGTTTGATTATGCAGGGCCACACTATGCTGGTTGATGCCATGCTTGAGCTGCTGTTTTGGGATGTCATTTGTCCATGTAATCTTTGGTTACCTATGGTCATAACGTTTTTTTCAAAGTAATTTTCAGGGGAAATGTTTTTATGTTGTGCAAGGCCCTAGTAAAAAGGAAAAGTCCTTATTACTGGGAGTCAGGTGGCTGAGCGGTGAGGGAATCGGGCTAGTAATCCGAAGGTTGCCAGTTCGATTCCCGGTCATGCTAACTGACGTTGTGTCCTTGGGCAAGGCACTTCACCCTGCTTGCCTCGGGGGAATGTCCCTGTATTTACTGTAAGTCGCTCTGGATAAGAGCGTCTGCTAAATGACTAAATGTAATGTAAATGTATTACGGGGCACCTAAGTGTTGGGAATGAAGGATGACTCACTGACTTCTAAAAACAATTTTAAACTGTACTAATGATACATTATTAGGTATAGCATGATATACAATCAGCCTGTGATTGGAGGTTCCAGGGTATTCCCTAAATTCCATGAAATCGTAGAACACAGAGCCTAAGGGTAGGGAATGTAAGATGGAAGGAGGTGGTTAGAGGCCACACTGTCCTCAAGGTTTAAGGTCTTAAGGTTTAAGTCCTTATGGTTTGATACCCAATCTGTCAGACAAGTACATACAGTGTTCATCAGAGCTGACACCTGATTAGTCTGACCCTGTAGCTGTCAAAAGCTACCTTGGTTGTCTGGAAACCAGTAACATCAGAGCTGAATTGGTCTCACTCTTCTTCTCGTTTCTCTCTCTCTCTCTCTCTCTCTCTCTCTCTCTCTCTCTCTCTCTCTCTCTCTCTCTCTCTCTCTCTCTCTCTCTCTCTCTCTCTCTCTCTCTCTCTCTCTCTCTCTCTCTCTCTCTCTCTCTCTGTCTTCCCCTCTCTTTCTGTCTTCAGATCCCACTCTTTCGGTTTGTTTTCTCTCTTGCTCTCTCTCTCCTCCTCCTCCTCCCTCTCTTTTCCACTTTCTCTCTCTCTTTCTGTGCGTGTGTGTGCTTGATACAGCCCTATAATTATCCGCTGATGAAAAACAAGTACAGGCTGAACTGCCCATTGTGGCCATAGAAATAGGATTACAGCCCATGTCTAGCTCCCTGATAAAAGAATGCGTCTCTCTTTGTGTTGTGAAATGTTTTTAGTCGAGTTTCAACTGTTTGGTATTGTCTGTGCAGGCCAGTCGTGTGTGCATGTCTTTGTTAAACCTCTTTCCAGCAGTCTCAGTGATGGAGAATTGATCAGGCTTGTATTCTAGGCTCAATACCCCCCTCCACCTTCCTCCCTTCATCCTCCTCCATTGTCTAGGTGAATAGCACACACTGAAGGCCATGGGCAGGTTGCTATTAATATGACAGCCTACTCCATATCCATAGTTTCTAATGAAACACCTAATCTCCCTTATTTTGATCCAGCCAGGAGATTGTGTGTGTGTATGTTTGTGTGAAAAAGAGTGGGAGAAAAAGAGAGAGAGAGAGAGGCTAGAGAGAAAAGGCTTTTCTTTGAGTTCCTCCTGTCAGTTGTATAAGAAACCGCAAACCAATAATTTTGTCAAGTTCTTTTTTTAGCCAACTGAAATGCTGTGGATCGCTACAGTTTATAAAGCCTCACAGATAAATCCATTCACCGTGCTGAATGAGGACGCCATCTGTTTTTTTATAACCTCCTTTTTTCTCTTCCTTTTTCAAGCCTTGTAATCAAATTTGAGCAAAATCAAATGGGGGGGGGGGGTTTCAATGAAAGTACCTTTTGTTGGTCTGAAACGAGCAAGTAATTTACAAAATGCCCTTCCTTTGTGCGGGAGGCTAAAGGAAAAAAGAAATCAGTAGCTTTTAAAGCTAGGCCTTGCTGCGACTGAGAAGATAATGAAAGGCGTCTTGTGTTGTGGGCTAGAAAGCATTTCAAAGGCAGGGCCCGACTCAGGGTTACACGGCTGAAAACCCTGCGTGTGTTTGTTTTGTGCGGAGTACCAGGGCTGCCGTCCACCCCCTGCCAACCTCCGGGTGGGGTGAGAGGGAGAAGACGAGGAGTTGGAGGTATGGAGCAAGATCGCCCGGCAGCGCCGATACCTGTTCTCCCCAGACAGTCCCGGAGCCGGAGAGGGTTGGAGGAGGAGGGGAGGGGGGGGGGGGGGAACCGGAGAAGAGAGGAGATTCCTGGAGAGCGGAACAAGCTTCTGCTGCTTCGCGGAGCCGTTGGAAAACTGGAACTCCCGAAGGGTGGACGGATGGAGCGGAAGACGAGAGGAGTAGCCTTCCCCTGGGACGCCGATGCAGTGAGTGGTCCTCTCTCTGTTTCCCTCTGTCTTGCTCGCCCGTCCTCGGGACATGCCTACTTCCTGCCCTCGTACGTCCAGTGAGAGGCAGAGTACTCTTCTGCTGGCCTCTGTCCTTTAGTACAGTTGCACTGAGAGCCACAGGGACATAGAATACAATACGCTGTCTGGGATTGATAACTGATGCTGTGTGTGGGCTGAACAGAAGAGTTGTAGTATCATGTGTTTGCTGTCGTGTTGACCAGGGCTGAAGTGAGTGGATTAGAAGACAGAAAGAAACTATCCGTCACTGCGCCCTGTATAGGCTGCCATGCAATTAACACTTTCTGGCACTTAGTGATAGCAGCAGTCCTAAAAGGCTCTTTGAATCATATTTTCCAAAGTGCCCTCTTTGTAAAGTACAGCAGTACTCACAGTAATTAGCAATCTAGCAAGAGATATGTGGAAGTAATCGAAAAAAATATGCGAAGATGAAGACGTCTGTGATGTTTTATAGTGTTCATAATCAGACTATTATGTCATCATAAACGTCATTTATACTTTTCTATAACATCTGGTTTGGTTTGTTTCATGGTGACTATGCAGGTGTGTAATGATTCAGAATTTCCCCAGCTTGTTTCCCCCTCATTGATGATCTCTATATTGCTGATGTGTTTTGCAGTTGTTTGCAAATATCCTCTCTTAAGCAGTTTAATGTTTAGAAAGTTGGAGTACTCGGTTAGAAGGACCTTTATGAGTTCTTGAAGTTTTCTGTCCCTTGTGTGTTCTTTCAGGTAACAATAGACATGCAGACTATATTGAAATGAGTTGATTTCTCGCTTGGCATATTGAAATGTCAAAATTTGCACTGGAACAAATATCTTGGTAAAATTCAATAGAATAGAATATTTAATCAGTCAACTTCTCCTCTTCCACCCAATAACAAGCTAGGAGACTTCTTTTGGGAGCAGAATCACTCAGCCGCTACGCATTAGGTGTGTGTGTGTGTGACTGCTTTTCTGTGATTGTGTGGGTGTGTGTGTGTGTGTGATTGCATGTGTGTGAGTGAGACTGGGAGCAGTCAAGTGTAGGCTTTGACAGGGATGCCATGACACAAAATAGAGTACTGCGTCTGTCAGCCTGACACAGAGCACTGTTAACACAGGGGTCAGATTGCTGAGCGGTTAGGGAATCGGGCTACCAATCTGAAGGTTGCCGGTTTGATTCCCGTCCATGCAAATTGACGTTGACTAAATGTGAACACTCACACTCAGGGACTTACACAGGAAGTGTTCCCCACACTGATTGATGGTGTTCATCTCCGTTTTTCTATGAAACGTGCGTTCTGTGTGAGGTATCAGGAAGGAACAGTTTTGAAGCTTATTGATCAAGCCCTCCAACGGGTTTCCACAACTTTCCTCACAATAGTACTAGATGAATACTGGGCATTTCCTCTAAGGGTATTTCATTGTACAGTATTTCATTAGGCTAAGGTGAAAGTAAAGGTTAAGCCAATCAGTATGCTTCAGTGCCGGGCCCTAAGGGGTCGTCCAATAAGAGAGTTTAATGGTGTAGTAAAGTGGTGGGCGAGAACAACTCTGAGCTAAAATGGAGGGGCGGGTCTGACCACCAATTAGAAGCTATTAAGCAGAGCACCTGTCAGTGAGGACCGCCAGCAACCCTCTCCCGCACTTGCAGCAATCGACCCCTTCATTATGGCTTCCAGCAGTGGACCTAGCTATTAGCAGCACTACGTCTGTGGTTAGCCTTAACCCCCTCCCTCCTGGAGGGCCCGGCCACTGAAACCCAAGGTGGTTACCATTAACCAGATGTAAACGGTGACTGAATGGATTCTGCCCTCTGAAATGAACTGGCTTTATATTCGGCTTGGTGAAATTGTGAGCTTTTGTGCAAAATAAACAACAATGAAAAAATAACTTATTTGATTTGACAGAAAAGTATACAATTTATTATGCGACAACGGTAATAATCTGTTATAGGCTTCATTTTCTTGTTGTTTCAGTGTAGATCGTGTTTAAATTTGCATGCATGCATAGTGGAGTAATTTTAGTTTACCATCTGGATTATCTGGATTTTTATGCAAAATTAAAGAATATTATACCAGGCTGACCGAGAGCAATGACCTCTTTCAAAGTGTGTGTGTGTGTGGGTGTGTGTGTGTGTTTGTCCATGTGCGCAAGCAGGGTCACAAGTGTAAGGTGTAGTCCTTCATTTAAATATCCCATAAAGGCTTTAATTCTCCTGTAGGCTTAGAGATTAACCTAGGGCCACTTTGTCTTAGAGCTGTCTCGAAGAAACTCCCTCCTAAGCCTCGTCCACAGTCCACCTGATATGGGGAAATTAAAACTGGTTTATAGACAAGCCCCGACGAAGGAGACCAAGCCCTGACTTCGAGGCAGACAGCCCATCTATCACCTGGGGGAAGCTGCAATTAAAGAGAGTAAAGACAGCTCTCTGGCCCTCCTTGTCTTAATCCTGGGATGTAAGTGAGAGGACATGAGGGGCTTTGAGGGGTTGTATTAGTGGATGTCCAGGAGACCCTGGAGGACTTAGGCCTGCTCTCTAGATGTCCCAGCAGACTGCGGCTAGAGGGCCCGATACACAGCCTGGCTCCTCGGGGCCCCACTAACTGACCCTCTTCCACACACACGCACGCACGCACGCACAGGTACAGACTCCGAGAGTATTTCTGTAAGGTTAGACGCAGGCCTAATCGTAGTTACATGAACAGCTATTGTGTGTGTGTGTGTGTGTGTGCAACCGTTTGTTTGTGCAGGCGAGTGTGTGTTATTACGAATAGGCAGGTTTCTTCCTACCTGGTGACCTGTGTCTCTGAATGATTGAATGGAAAAGGCATCCCGCAGAGCCCCCGGTGGATAGGCTTCCATCTTTCTGAATCCCAACAAGCTATTATCTTCAACGGCCCTTTTCATTTCTTCATAGCTGGGGTGTTTTGATGTGACACATCAGCGAGTGCATTTCTACACTTAGTGTGTGTGTAAGTGTGTGTGTGTGTGTGTGTGTAAAGCTTTTTCCCCTGTAATGCTCTGGCCCCCTATGCATGTTACCTTAAACACATATTAAGTTGTTGACAGATCAGAGTGAAGGTGTGTGTGTGTTAATGTGTGTGTGTTTTTTTCTATCTCTTCACACACACAAACATTAAGACTGACGGCCATCATAAAGGGAGGGGGGGGGGTATTCAACGGTACTGAGCTGCAGGGAGAGCTGGGGAGAGAGAGAACAGGGGAAGGCATCACTCACAGGGTGTAATTGGGCCACTCTGGGCTCTCCCTCCCTCCCTCCCTCCCTCCCTCCCTCCCTCCCTCCCTCCCTCCCTCCCTCCCTCCCTCCCTCCCTCCCTCCCTCCCTCCCTCCCTCCCTCCCTCCCTCCCTCCCTCCCTCCCTCCCTCCCTCCCTCCCTCCCTCCCTCCCTCCCTCCCTCCCTCCCTCCCTCCCTCCCTCCCTCCCCGTGAGGGTCTTTGGCTGTAACCATTAAGAGGTGCCACACAGAGAAAGCAGACAGGCTGACCAGGGGCTGACGCCCATCCCCAGCGCCTGACAGAGCGGACCCGCGGCAGTAGCAGTCCATTTAAGCGCCGGCTCGATCCATAAACGATAGCCCTGATTATGAGAGCCCCCACTCACAGCCTTCCCCTGTAATTGTCGCTCATAAATCTTGGTCGTCCGTGACAGGAGCACAATGCGCACTGACGGCTGGTTGGAGGCCAAACGACTTGTGTCTGAATATCAGGCGCGTCTGACAGACAGAATGATGCTCCTCAGTGTTCTGACAGGACAGGGTTTTTAGTTACTTAAGGTTGAAATATATATATTTTTTGCAATCTTCATTTTTACATTCAATAATGAATGAACCAAGACAGGGTTGAGTGATTCCACTTTATAAAAAATAAAAAAACACTTTCTTGTTGAGGAAAAATTGATAATTAAACGTAGTGGCTTGTCATGTGGTGTTCTGGAATGAACATCGACATCAATTCAGAATACAAAGCGAAACTGGTTTCAATCTATGGTTCCAACCTATAGTGCGTTCTGTATTTACACAATGGTAGCTAGTGTGTTAGTGTGTTAGTGTGTGTGTGGGGCGGGGGGGATTTAAAATGAGCTTAAAAGAAGGAAGAGAACGGTGTTGTTATTGCACCAGTGTAATTATTGTTGATTGCCATGTCCCTGACCCTTTCAAGCCCTCTCCACTGCTATAACACACTTCACTCTCTTCCTCTGTGCCCCCCCCCCCCTCTCTCTCTCTCTCTCTCTCTGTGTCTCTCTCTCACACACACACACACACAGACACAAACACACTACATACCAGCCTCTATTAGTATGTGATGGAGATTTCAATTGAATGCAGGAATGGGGAGGTAGAAGGACAGATGGATAGGGGGGACAGAGTGAAAGATCCACTCGACTGTGGAGAGCCCCGCGAACAAACTGGAGAGATTGAGAGATGAAGGGATATGGAGGTTGAACTTCTGAAGGACAGACAAATGATGAAATGTGTCTATAGGCCCAACATGATCCTATAACCTTACACCCTGAACCCTGAAATACTGGCTTTCACCTTGCAGATTAACAGCCAATTATCCTGCTTGACCAAATAATTGTATGTGTATTTTATAGGTGTCTAAGCTGTACTGAAAGATACAGACATTAGAGCACAACCCAGCAAAAAACATTTAATATAAAATACTCTGTATCTGAAGTGCTGCACTATTGACTATCCCAACTACTTACAATTGTTACTAAATACAGTAGCACACATCCTTGTTTTGGATGGAGGGGCACGGTGTGTTCGCTGGGATGCAGTGCCAGGGTGATGAAGGTGTCGGGTTGTTTGGTGACTGCAGCGTTGAAGTACCCCGAGCAGCCTCGCTCGCAGCGCTCCGAGCCTCCCTCCGAGCCTCGCGCCGAGCCTCCCTCCGAGCCTCGCTCCGAGCCTCGCGCCGAGCCTCCCTCCGAGCCTCGTGCCGAGCCTCCCTCCGAGCCTCGCTCCGAGCCTCGCTCCGAGCCTCGCTCCGAGCCTCGCTCCGAGCCTCGCTCCGAGCAGGGAAGGTCAGGGAAGGTCAGGGCCGCTCGGCGCAGCGGGGACGCGTCACGCCGCTGTCGGAGGAGAATAGCAGCCCCACGTGTCGCACGCCAGCTTACCTTGAGGGACTGCTGCACCTGCTGCTCCTGTCCCCCCCCACCCCCACACACAAACCACTATCCGCCCACACTGAACCCATTACCCTCCTGCCAGCCCCATACAACCCACTACACCCCCCCCCCCCTCTTGCCCCCCCTACACACCCTTCTTGTCCATCTTGTAGTCTGTGAAGAATATAAAGGAATATACATTCCTTCTTCTAGTCATGTCTGCTCATGAAGCGTTCCATACTGTACATTCTTGGTGCATGATGAACTCCCCCCCCCCCCTCCCGTGCCTTGGTAGAATATTTATAGATTGAGGTTGTGGTTCACGGACACTGGAAAAATAAGTATTCCTGTTTCGTCTCCACATGTCCATTTCTGTAGGTTTACAAAATGATCACATCATGGGATAATTTCAGTTCTGGTGTCTGGTGTGTGTATGAGAGAACAGCAGTGAGACAGATTGAACTGAGGAAGCAGGAAAATAGACAGAATTCTACACGCTACCTTTTTTAGCCTAGCTTGTGTTGCTGTGGGGTAAACTGTGCTTGTTACTCTGTAGGGAACTGTGTCTCAAAAGAGAGATGATCGTTACTATGTTTTACAATATACAGTACCAGTCAAAAGTTTGGACACATTTTCCCATTTGTTTGTGTGTGTGTTTGTATGTAAATTCTTGTCACAGCAGTGCCCCCTGCAGTAGCATTGAAGCAGAAGAAGATGTCTAGTCTAAAACAAAGCTGCTGAACAGATGCACCACACAAAGATCACTACACCTACTCTTGAGCTGAAAATCTCTTTATTTTGAGTTGTGATTTTGTCACGTCAAGATTTGGCTCGAATGTTATTACCAAGACAACTGTGAGCAGCGTCTTAGAATGGTGCTTTTATCCGGTTCGAAAATACATAAATAAATATATATATACATTTAAATAGATATCTATATAAAACAAAAACTAAATCCCACTCGAAGTTTACCGATAATTTAAGTTTTTTATTGACATAGCCAAATATATATATTTTGTTTTACTAAAAGATAGTATCCCTCTGCAGTTTTCGGGATGCAATCATAGCTCGTGAAGTAACATATTTTGTGTCATCAGTGTAGTCTCCTGTTTTTATCCAGACAAAAAGGCTGTTGCAATGTGTCACTCACTGTGTGAAAGGTGTGAAAAAAGAATATTATATATATATATTTTTTTTATTTTTGCAATTATATATGGTTTTATCTTTTTTCTTTTGCAACAGCAATTGGGCAAATCTTGTTATGTTTTATTATAATATAATGTGTGAAATGCAGCTATTTCTAAGGGCTAGGGAAAGGCTTTTATACGAGGGTCCCTTGTGTTTCTTTCTTGATAAAATGAGCAATTACTCCAATAGATGGCATCCAAACCCTAGTCTACAGAACATACTCTCAGCACACTCTGTGAAGCCTCTAGGAGCAAGTGTGGAGTCCTACACACACACACGCGCGCACACACACACGCGCACACACACACGCACACACACACATATGTCCTCTTCACCGGGAAATAAACAGGAAAATTATGTTCTAAACTTCTGAACTGTTTCCTCGCATATCCAGGTTATTGTTTCATAGTATTAGATCTAGAAATGTGCTATTTGATGGCATATGAGTGACAGTGTTAACCCTTGTAGACATTAAGATGTGTCTAAATATGAATACAGTGGATTATCTTTCCAACATCTGAATGATGGGTTTTTTAGGAGGCTAATTGCAGTTTATATTTGACATGACTTAAATGTGTGATTTGGAAACTTTCGCAAATATTTCATTTCCAGAGCATCATTCTCTGACTACTCACATCAGGACAACATAATGCACATGACACATTAGACATATATGAAGACTGCATGATACATGACATGAATGGGACCAAAGAAACACACATCACCATAGATCACATCTCTGTCATTTCTAACATGATATGGCTTTTAATGGCTTAACATCGGTTTAGACTGTGGGTGTAGAACACAACCTAATATATTAATAGTGAGATGAATCCTTCACAGAGTAGATCTGGTTATTTTTTTTAATCCAAAATGTGTTTGTTTTGTACACTGGTGAAGTGTCTTCACTTTGTTTTTTTTCTCTTGTACCTAACGATTGTAGACTCACCATGCAAATAGGTGCTTATCAGAATACTGAATAACCCTCATTTTCTCTGGTAGTAATTTCCATCTCTTAGCTGTGTGGCAGAGTGGTGCCTCCAGTCTTCTCTCTCTGTTTCTCCGTGAGTACGAACCCACACAACCGAGCGGCTCTGTAGGATTTTTGTGAAGAATCATACCGATTGTTTCGCATAATGCTTCAGTTTTTTTTTTCTTTTAACAAAAAGGAATTAAATTGCAATTTTCATTCAAAATGTTCAAACTGTTTGTAGCAGATAATAAATAATAGGTACATCTGTGGAGTTTTTTTTAAATGGCTGTAAGACTGCTTTTATCAGGTTTTAGATTTAGTATTATTTCACACACATGCACACACAGACTGTAAATTATATACATTTTTGCCGAGGTACTGTAATATTTATTAATGAGTGACGCTTCCTTATGTTATATATTTTTGTATTACTATTTATATCTGTCAAATTAATTTATGCCTTAAAAAATCTTTTTTTTTTTTTTTTCTGTCTTGAACAAATATATAGTCATATTATATTGCAAGTAGTTTTTGTGAAAGTCCATTACGTTAATGCCTATCATGAAGTTATTCCATCTCCATCTTTCGAGAGGGGTATCACTGATAAATATAATCTTCAGGAGCTTTCACTCCATTCCTCAATGTCCTACTCTTTATTCACAATTAAGTTTTAAACCTAATTTGTAAACCTGAAACACAAAAGGCTTACTATAATATCCCCTCCAAAGAGGGCAATTGTGAAGATGATTTGATTGAATAAAAGGAGCATAAGAAATACCTGATGCTGCCTGGGATGCGTCGCCAAGGTTTTTAAGTTCAAGGATGTATTGATGGAAGCCTATCATTTTAGACAATTAATGTGTGGCTGGAGGAAGAGGGTTGATTCTAGACAAACCTGCCTGTTCCCTGTCTCTCAATTCACCCACTCTCTCGTTCTCAAGCGTTCCTTCTCTCAAAAAAGAGAAAAATCAGCTTTTAATAATATCCCACGCATATCCTCCATGATCATCTTCCTGATTAGAGAAGAAAAGGGAAGCCTGAGGTCAGATTGCTGGTTGAGGACGAGGTGCTTCTTACTAGCGAGACTGTCATCCTTGTTCAACAACACACGAGACACATTGGTCTGTAAAAAAGTTAGTGTGCATGTTTGACAAGTAGAAATTAGCAAATTTCTGTGTGCTGTAGATAAAGTGTATAATTAAATTAGTGGTATTATATTACATTACATATTTGTAAAGATGTGTTGGATTTAAGAACATTTAGAATTTCCTTTTAGTGTATTTTGTTTTACTTGTTTCAAAAAAAATTTAACAAGCCAGATCATTTATGACGATAATCTTGTTAATGATAAAGTCTTCAGCTATGTCTCATAATACAGCAGAATGTTTTAAACCGCTTATAAAATTCACCAAGAATCGGGTTCATTTATACTTGTCAGCATTTTATTCTTAACATACAGTGAGTTCCAATCATTTTAGACCTGTAGGTTTAACAGCATAGAGACAGACCTATAACAGCCATAGAGACCATGTCTTACCAGTCCCTCGGCCTCAGGGCTGGGTGTGTAGCTGTGCCCGTGTGTCCCCCTGCCCTCTCACTGCCAGCAGCTGCAGTCACCGGCCTCCTCTCTTCTGCAGCCTTCAGCCTTGTTCCCAGCGCTAAGCTCCCACCTCCCAGCTCCCCGCTCCCCCTGTTCCCAGCGCTCAGCTCCCACCTCCCTGCTCCCCGCTCCCTGGCTCTCCTTCCTCCCTGTCCCCTCTCTCCTCTGGACACTATTGTTATCCTCCAGCGCCTCTTCTCCACACACCGCAGACGACACGGATTGTTCTTTTCTTCCCATTCTGTTGGTCCTCTTGATCGAGGGCGTGCGTGCATGGGGCCGTTTTAATTTTGTAGGTGCAATTAGGAATGTTGATGCTTCCCTCGTGGTTCGCTGTGTGTAATAATCTGGTTTGGGTTCTTACATTTCTCTCTTTTTGCCTTTTTGTAATCGATTTCCAGACGTTTTTTCTTTCTTTAAACGGAAAGAACATTGTCCACACAAAAATAGTTTGATCGCTCTACACTTTTTTCAATTTTATCCATTTTATGTTGCATTTTTCACATTTGCGATTGTTTCTTGTTGTTAATGTCACGATGAAATCAAATTCGATATGCATGTGATTTTAAAAATACACGTATTTTGTAAATACAACATTAACGATTCGAGGTATTTCAAGTCAATCTGATGGCAATTTTCATTTGCTTACAGCTGTGACATTTTGTTGTGGCTTTGTTTACAGACATTAACCATGAAGACCTCCTTGCCATTCCTTCCGGGCCCTTCTGTACCATGTAACTGTTTCAGCCTCAAGTTCTAACTGTCAGAAATCAAAGCAGTTTTTTTCTCCCTGGCTGGCGAGCCAGGTTAAGATAAGGTCAGGCAGTGGCAGGCTTGCAGTGATTAACCCCTGTTTGCTGCATATTCCCCTGACAGGCGGGCTCTCCAGGAGAGGGGCAATTTCCCCCTCATCATTAATAGGATCAGGGGGGCTGGGGGGAGCGGCAAGACTCTCCCTACCGAAGCCACAGCGAGCGTGTGTGTGTGTGTCTTTCCCCTCTCTCCACCTCCGCGTCTCTCTCCGTGTGTGCCGGTGGCGGGAGTTTAGACGAGAGCCGCGTCGCCCGCCTGCTCTCTTGTTTGTGTCCCGTCGGGGATCTTTACTTAATGAGGAGGGGGGATATCTGTTTCCTCAAATCAATCGTCCGTCTTAACTGAACATCCTCGGCCATCTGCTCAGGGGCTTACGCTCCATCCCAATATTTGTTGAAGCTGATCCAGGGGCCCCTCCAGCGACCCCCCCTCCCCCCCGCGCTGCCAATCCCCCCCCATGCCTGGCGATGGGAAAGTCTCCCAGGGCACCTCAGGCACTTTGGCTGGCTGGGGCCCTGTACTTGGCCCTGCTCCCTCCATCCCTCCCTCTTCTCATCCCTTCATCTCTCTCCTCACTGCTCCTCTTTGATTTATCACTAAATCTGTTTGGCACATGGGAGGGAATCTTGAAAGACGGGTGTGTGTGTGTGTGCGCACGTGTGTGTGTGTTTGAGGAAAATTGCAAATGAAAAAGCAAAATGCCAGGCTAATCACCTTAGCTGTGCTTGTCGTGTTGAGAACCTGTAATGAGACAACTGGAGGGTGGTATCTCGCATCTCTTATCGATACCACGACACTGCTCTCTTCCATGTCTCTGTCACCCCCTCTCAGTTTACCTGCCTCTCCCGCAGGTCTCTCTCCCTAGAGCCCCCCCTGCCAGGCCCCCAGGGATAACCTGGTAATTACATCCAACCATCACCGGGCAATCCTGTAAGGATAAGTCTCGCCGCCTGTTTTCTACCTCATCATCCGGCGTTCTGTTCTTCCTCCTCTATTTCATGGAGGGATGGAGACTTGAAAACAACCTGACGCTTGCGATTTCAGGCCTGGCTGTCAGAAGGCTCTCCTCACATCAACCACGGCTGCATGGAATCAGCTTAGAGGGCGTCAGTCTCAGCAGAGCAGAGCAGAGTAGAGCAGAACAGAGTAGAGCAGAGCAAAGTAGAGCAGAGCAGAGCAGAGTAGAGCAGAGTTGAACAAAGTAGATCAGAGTAGAGCAGAGCAGAGTAGATCAGAGCAGAGTAGAGCAGAGCAGAGCAGAGTAGAGCAGAGTAGAACAGAGTAGATCAGAGCAGAGTAGATCAGAGCAGAGTAGAGCAGAGCAGAGTAGATCAGAGCAGAGTAGAGCAGAGTAGAGCAGAGCAGAGCAGAGTAGATCAGAGCAGAGTAAAGCAGAGCAGAGTAGAGCAGAGTAGAACAGAGTAGAGCAGAGTAGAGCAGAATAAAATAAAGTAGAGTAGATTAGAGTAGAGCAGAGTAAAGTAGAGCAGAGTAGAGTAGAGCAGAGTAAAGTAAAGCAGAGTCAAGTAAAGTAGATCAGAGTAGATCAGAGTAGATCAGAGTAGATCAGAGTAAATCAGAGTAAATCAGAGTAAAGTAGAGTAGAGAAGAGTAAAGTAAAGTAGAGTAGATCAGAGTAAATCAGAGTAAAGTAGAGTAGAGCAGAGTAAAGTAAAGTAGAGTAGATCAGAGTAAAGTAGAGTAAAGTAGAGTAGAGCAGAGCAGAGTAGAGTATAGGAGGAACCATAGGTGTCCGTTTGTCCCTGAAACCCAAGTTTTCCCTCTCCGCTCCTTGAGCCCACGTTGACCCCTGGTGTAGGTGTGGGCCAGTCGGGCTGTTTCTCTATCACAGCAGCTAGGTGTGGATCTAAGGCTTCCCTCCCTCTCTTCCCCTCCTCTCTGCTGCCGCCTGTTATCGCTCTGCCAGGACAATGGTGTTTCCACTGGAGCTGAAACCTCAGGGGAAGCGAAAGAACTGTGAATGTGTGTGTGCGTGCGTGCTTCTGTCTGTGTGTGGGTGTGCATGCTTCTGTGAGTGTGTGCGTGTGTGTGTGTGTGGAGCCTCTATACGTATGTTATTTCGCAGAAGGTCACGCACACACTGAAGGTGCGTCTATAGCGCTGGCCCCTGTAGCCTATAAACATTATTGAAAGCAGCACTCCCCCCCCCCCTCACACACACACCAGCACCCCCCAGGAGAAAGCAGACCCAGGAGCAAACACACTCTTCAGAGAGAGAGAGAGAGAGACGGGGCTAACAGGGTTAATTGTCATGTAAAAACCCGCTACAGTTAACCGCAAAGGTCTGCTCACCGCCACCCTCTGCCTCCCCGAACTTCCCTCACCCAATCCCTCCCTCCTCCCTCCTCAGGGACCCCCCACCCCCACCCACACCCTACCCCTCCCCCCACCCTCCCCAGGCCCAGATGGCTGTCTCCCCCTGGGTTGTGACCCTGGTAGGGCTGTCAGCGGCAGGGGGTACAAGGTGCATCTCCTCAGCCTAATTAATTTACTATTATAGCACCTGTTTTAGCACAGATAGGGCCAGCGAGGGGGGCTCTCCCCAGACGCAGCGCGGCGCGGCAGGGGAGGGGGAGAGGGGGGGGTGCATTGGGGAGAGGGGCCGCGGCAGTAAATGGGTTTTGAGCTGATTATATTAAGCTGATGCTTTGATCATCAGAAGGTGTTAAAATGGATTTTTTTTCTCTCTCTCTCTCTCTATCTCTCTCTCTCTCTCTCTCTCTCTCTCTCCCCCCCCCCCCACTAGCTGTGGGCCCTAGTACGTGTGTGTGTGTGTGTGTGTGAGAGAGAGAGAGAGAGAAAGAGAGGCAACCTGGGGATTGGGCTGATTACTTTTGTTGATCACACACACACACTACCACAGTTGTAATTGTATAGCCTCCTTTTTACCAATTATTAGTAACCAGTAAAAAAAAAAATGATGGCCTTGCTTTGAATATGGGAACATTGCACAATTTATCAGAAGACTTACAGTATACATTTAGGTTCAATAATGTATTTTATTATCTAATGTTTATTATCCCACAACATCACCATAGTCTCAATCACCTTTATAAAGTCTGCGATCAACTCTCAAGATGGAAATGCTGTTATACCTGAACATTTTATTATTATTATTATTATATATACAAAAAGAGAATTAAGTTAAGTCCTTTGTCATGTCAATTTTTACAGTGAATTAGAACCCTCTCATGTTCATATGGTGTAACCCCTCCCCCTGCCGTATCTCCTCTCAGTTTCTACGGTAATCCAAGACACAGGGAGAGGAGGAAAACAGCCTTCTGAAACGGAGCCTGGAGGGGGGGGGGGGGGGGGGGGGCAGGGGGGGCAGGGGGGCAGGGGGGGCAGAGGGCTGGGGGGGAGTGGGCGGGTGACTGCGGTGGATGGTATAGTGGAAAGGGGTTGAGGGAGTTTGGGTGTGTGTGTGTTTGGGTGGGGGGGGGGGGGGGGGGGGTGAAATGAAGCATCGATGATGGAATAATAGTGGTAGAAGCTGGAGCTGTGTTCCTAACACTGGCAGGCTGTAAATGGATTTCTGGTGATATGCTAATCCAGACTTCTCTCTCACTTCATTCATTTCCACGCCAGTGCCCCTTCAGGATTAACATAATTCATCACCCATGAAACGCCACAAAACAATTTTTGCTTGTAAAAAAAAAAAAAAGAGAGAAAATAAAATACAGACACACACACACGCGCAGCGACTAGCCTCCCGCTTCGCTGGCTCCTGGTTGTACAGAGAGGAGGAGGTGACGCTGTCTGACCTGGCTGCTTCTCTACGGAGGAGCAACGGCCCTGGAAACGCTATCTGTGTCGTGTCACGGCCTCTTCACCTGCCTGGTGCGTGACAGAGACACGTTGGCCGCGCGGGACTGGCCGCGCAGATTCTCTTGATACCGATGTCATGGTTTGAAACGCGTTCAAAAGTTGTGTGGCGCTCACTTAAATGTCCTTGTTGGCAGGCTTTCATATTAAGTAGTATGGAGTAGAATTCCCTACTATGCTGGCTCATTTTTAATGGTTACTCTGGCTTTCGTGAGTGTATATTGACTGACACCTTAGTTTCATGTCGACGCTAACCTCTATGTGAGGTGGTCGGTCTTCAATTTCACTCTCTGCTCTATTCGCTCCACGTTTCTCCCCGGCAGTTTGCTGGCAGATTGCTCTTATTAGTTTAAAATACAAGAATCTGCAGCCAAATGCCTATTTGTTCCGACAAAACCTGCAACATTTATTACAAAAAAATCTGAATAGATCATGTTGACTGAAACATATGAGACCTAATACTCAGGTAAGGTTTAGCCACTACAGAGTATTGACCTATTACCTTCAGATGACTGATTCTTTTCTCAGCGGACACGCTGGCTCATTCCTAAAACACACAGCGCATCAGACAGAGGTCAGCCTTCCACCGAGGCTATTGTGCCTTGTGCCGTTTAGAGGGATATCACTGTTTGCAGTGCTTCTTCTGACCCATATTCCGATCAGGCTCCCTGTCTTTGTGTGTGTGTTTGTGTGTGTGTACTTTTAACCGAGAGGTGACGCATGTCCTGAGCTTGGCTCTGTGTGTCCTCTCCCTCACACACGTAGGCATCAAGCTGACATGTTGTCCTTGGCATGCTTTCCAAATTGTATCAGAAGGGAGAATAGTGCTTCCGTGCTCCCTTCCACTATTCACACACATCGAAAACACGGGCACAGCCCCGCACTCCCGTCCAGGAGAAGGAGAAGATGGAGACTTGGCTGTATCTTAATATTTATTTTCTCCGTTTCCCCCCTTCTCTTCTGTTTCAAATCAGTGCGCGTGGCGTGGTGTGCGGTGATTATGGGCTGAAGGTTTCTCCCACTTACCTTGGAGCGAACAATAGGCTGCTCCTGAATAGGTGCTGCTCTTTAATGGCCTTCCATGGTGAGATGTGTGAGTGAGAGACAGAGAGAGAGACAAAGGGAGAGAGAGAGAGAGAGAGAGAGAGAGAGAGAGAGAGAGAGAGAGAGAGAGAGAGAGAGAGAGAGAGAGAGAGAGAGAAAAGAGAGGGGGAAAGAGAAAGGGAAAGGGAAAGGGAAAGAGAGGGAGAAAGTAGCCACGTGGATTCAGTATAGAAATCCTTTCAGTGGCATCAGTAGCTTTAGGATTCTATATCTCTTCCTCACAACCTGATTAACCATGAGGATGATGATGGAGACGAAGAAAGAAAGGGTTCATAATGAGTTCTGTGTCCATCTTCTCTGCTCCAGTTAGTCAGTTGCAGCCTGTTCATCTGGGATAGCAGGACATCGATGGTCCTGACATGCGTGTCCAAGCGGACAGGCATCTCCGGGCCCTCTTCAGTCAGCACGTGTGTGTCTGTAATTATCTGTGTCTGTCAGAGTGTCTGTTGTTGTGTTATTGTCTGAGAGAGATTAAAGGGCTGGAATCTTGACTGCTGCTTTCCCGGCCTCCTAATGGGCTTGGAGTAATTGGACGTGTCCAGCGTCATTTCATGTAGGCTGTGTTTTACCACCATATCACGAGCTTGGCAGTGTTTACACACGCTAATAACAAGTTCTGTCTTTCAGGGCCTCCGCGAATTCACAGGCACTTTGGATTTATCGTAATCTGCTTTCCCTTGGTTCACGTTTGTATAGAAAACACAAGATTTCATTTTTCTGTAATTGCCTCTCTTAATTCCACGCACCCCATCAAGCCAAGATTGGAAATATCCAGATTTTGGAAAGTGGGGGGGGGGGGGCATCTTGGGACTCCCGGCAGTATAGATTTGGTGGAGCCGGAGGTTTAGCGCCGGAACTTGAATGGGGGAAAAAACTAGTTTGAAAGTGCAGCCGAGTGGCCTGCTCGGTCATGATAAAAAGTAAGAAATTAAACGTCTTAGTTTTAACCCGGGCTCGCGGACGTGGATGTGGGCCGCGCCTTTCTGCTGTGGCGTTGACGGCTCTTAGCTTCCGCGGTAAGCCGCTCCTCATTGTGTGTGGAAGACACTCTCGAGGACTGCGGAGGGGGGGGGGGGGGGGGGGGGGGTGGGGGGGGGAGGGGGGGGGGGAGGGAGGGGGGGGGGGCGGCAGAGGATGGAGGACGGTTAGTGGGTGACGTGAAATGAAAAGTTTGATCCTCTTTCGAGTTTGTGTGGCTGTGTGGCCACTATCTAGCCCAGGGGGGTGTGAGGGAGGGAGGGAGGGAGGAGAGAGGGAGGGAGGAGGGAGGGAGGGAGGAGGGAGGGATGGGTTGGTGGGGGATGGTACGGCCATGTTGACTGTCTTTGTGGCCGGAAATGTAAATGGATGGACACCACAGCTTGGGTAGCACATCTCTAAAGGGAGTCTATTTAGACTGGCGAAATGGATTTATCGAAAGCTTTTTTCATTGTCTGCGATGTGGCGCTGATGAGGCTGGTCGGTCCAATCAAAACGCCTCGCCTGTCACCGGGATCAATAAACAGCCCGCACGATGGACTGGGAGCGAAACCACACCAGCTCTTCACAGAGGGTCTTACATCCAACTCACCATGTCCCCTGAAACACACAGACATTCAGATGAAATCAGATGAAAGTATACGTACAAGTTGGCGCATCGGAACAATATTGTTATTCCTGCCTACGGTTTCCTGAGAGTTTCCGGTGTTTTCACCGTTTAAACTCATCGGTGCAGTGTACCCTTTTAGACTGTTCCTAATTTACTACTACTCTCACCACCTCCCTCCCCAACTGCACCCTCTCCTCCACCTGTGGAACACGCAGATGTCCAGGAAGGCAACCACAACAACGACGACAATCAGAAGGGGGACAGGAAACAATCAGGGACTATTTTGATGTGAGGAGGCCATCTGCAGCGTGCATCAACTCTATTGAAGCGGGGCTTTTGTTTCCCTGACACATTCGGGAGACACTCGTGAAATATGGATATCCTCAGTTGTCGTAAGGTTCAAATCCTCCTCTCCATCTGAGCTGGGAAGAAGCGGACGAGAGTCTCGATCAAACTTAGTGACGGATGAAGTGGTTTGTTTCATAGTGAGTCTCCTTTGAGGGATAATGATGGGCGCTTCCAGAGATGGGTTGAGGTTGTGGGAGTCAATGTTTCCTTTATGAAGATAAGGATGAATGAGTGCGAAGAGAGGTTCGGATTGCTACACATCTGTTCGTACAGTAGTGTGATTGCCGTTGCGTCATTATAAGCATTGTCAAAGTATTTTCAAATTCCCTGAGCACCAGCAAAGTGCTTTGTTTTTGGAAAAAACTAATCTCAAATGATATGAAGTAAGGTGTACTCAGAAATTCAACAACAATTCAAATGTTGTTTTTCTACCAAGCTCTCGTGATCAGGTACATGAGCCCCCATTGGAGTCATCTTGGCCTAATGGCGGGAGCCGGGTGGTTTGGTATACAGGAGACCGACTCTTAAATAACGGATACTATTAAGGAGATGTATCATCATGCACACGGCACAACACAAGGTCCTTCTGGACAATGACATTGTTGGGACATAGCAAGTAACAGCAACATTGTGGCATCTTTATGACTGACTGTGGTCCGTCACTGCCCAGAGGACTAGAGTGACTGACCGTGGTCCGTCACTGCCCAGAGGACTAGAGTGACTGACCGTGGTCCGTCACTGCCCAGGGGACTAGAGTGACTGACCGTGGTCCGTCACTGCCCAGAGGACTAGAGTGACTGACCGTGGTCCGTCACTGCCCGGAGGACTAGAGTGACTGACCGTGGTCCGTCACTGCCCAGAGGACTAGAGTGACGGACCGTGGTCCGTCACTGCCCGGAGGACTAGAGTGACTGACTGTGGTCCGTCACTGCCCAGAGGGACTAGAGTGACTGACCGTGGTCCGTCACTGCCCAGAGGACTAGAGTGACGGACCGTGGTCCGTCACTGCCCGGAGGACTAGAGTGACTGACCGTGGTCCGTCACTGCCCAGGGGACTAGAGTGACTGACCGTGGTCCGTCACTGCCCAGGGGACTAGAGTGACTGACCGTGGTCCGTCACTGCCCAGAGGACTAGAGTGACTGACCGTGGTCCGTCACTGCCCGGAGGACTAGAGTGACTGACCGTGGTCCGTCACTGCCCAGAGGACTAGAGTGACTGACCGTGGTCCGTCACTGCCCAGGGGACTAGAGTGACTGACCGTGGTCCGTCACTGCCCAGAGGACTAGAGTGACTGACCGTGGTCCGTCACTGCCCGGAGGACTAGAGTGACTGACTGTGGTCCGTCACTGCCCAGAGGGACTAGAGTGACTGACCGTGGTCCGTCACTGCCCAGAGGACTAGAGTGACTGACCGTGGTCCGTCACTGCCCAGAGGACTAGAGTGACTGACCGTGGTCCGTCACTGCCCAGGGGGACTAGAGTGACTGACCGTGGTCCATCACTGCCCAGGGGGACTAGAGTGACTGACCGTGGTCCGTCACTGCCCAGGGGACTAGAGTGACTGACCGTGGTCCGTCACTGCCCAGGGGACTAGAGTGACTGACCGTGGTCCATCACTGCCCGGAGGACTAGAGTGACTGACCGTGGTCCGTCACTGCCCAGGGGACTAGAGTGACTGACCGTGGTCCGTCACTGCCCGGAGGACTAGAGTGACTGACCGTGGGTTGTCCTGGGGATATACATGGATCTTTGTTCCCTCACCTCTCCATCCATCCCCAGGGGAAATAGTCTGATCCTGATTGGCTCTCCTCCTGCCCCGCCCACATCTCTGACTTCTTTGTTGTCCTCCTTCTCTATCCCCCCGTCCATCTACACCCTCTACACCCCCTACACCCCCTACACCTTGATCTGTCTGCTAATTAATTTCATATCTGCGGAGGCAGCCTGCGTATGAGTGTGTGTGTGGTTGGGTGTGTGCGTCTTTGTGTGTGTGTGTGTGGTTGTGTCGTCCCCGGCAACATCCCCAGATGCTTTCGCGGGTGACACTATCTTCAGAGTTGACCACCTGTAGTAAATTGAAAGCAGTGATGTGGAAGAGATGTCTGGGCTCCATTCACGTGGCTCTCAATAGGCTGCCTGCGGACCAGGCGGGCGAGAGCCGAGCGGATAGACCTGTGTCGGGGCTTGTGCCCACACTTCCAGGAAGTTTGAGAATGACGCTTCCTCTCAACTTCTCCCATTCCCGAAGTGTAATCTCTAAAACCCTCTTTTCGATGTTTGCGTGTCCATTTTTTTTTCGTAACGCTATAATGAATGCCTCAACCTGCTATTGTGGTGTGAATCAGGCGGTATATTTTGTTGTCGATCAAATGTCGTATGTTACACCTTTTACCATTTCTTCCGACCCCTTCTCTCTGACCACAGCCTTGGTACAGGAGGATGGTCTCTGTGCCCCGTACAGTGCCAGCCAGGGGGGCTCGTCTCCCAGGGGGCCTGGGGGGCCTGGGGGGCTAGGACAGCCTGCCTTGGAGCTCCCTTCCCCTGCATCTGTTGTTAGGAGGCCAGGGGTGTCTCTGTTAGTGCAAATGAACCCAGCTTTCCATGACAGAGAGAAAGCCAGACAGACAGAGCAAAGCAGCCGTGAGACGGCACCTCGCAATCTGTCGCCCTCCGTCATATCCCCTCACGCAGACGCAGCGAGGCGCTCCTGCTATCTATTGCCGTGTCAGCCGCAATTTCTTCCTCTTTTTTTTTTTGTGTGTGTTATTTGCTTGGTTTGATAGGGCATGTACCGTGTCTCTGTAACTCAATCGGGGGCAGATTTCACCCTTGCTTAATTTCCTTAATTGCAAAAGCGCCTTGTCTGCCAGCGCGATCCCACGGGAGACTGAGTTATCGCAGCCAACGCCGGCACCTTAGCTCATTTGCACACTTTTATCACTCTCTAAATTTATATTTGTAGTTGACTCTGGTTAGAAGGCACTCTGCATTCACCTGTAAATAATCTATCATTGACTGGGAGGATGCGTATCCGCCTTCCTTTCAAAGACCTTTTCTGATTTCGTTTTGAATATAGTTCTGGGGCTGTGTGCGGCTTATGAAATGCGAAAAATCACGTATTCATACAAATGTAATTGTAAAGACAAATGTTTAATTGACACCTGGTAACATTTTATCATCAAGACATTTTTCATGAGTGGCTATGCTATGTCGCTATGTGAGAATTGTTTTTATGATGTTGCAATTGCCTCACCAAAGTCAGTTTTCCTCCTGAACCTTAAACATCAGTTCTGTTTCAGCGACAACTGACTCCTTCTGGAGTGCAACTATGAGAAATTGCCGTGTGAGAATCTCCCCAGCACATTTGGAGATCCCTTTGTGAGGGAATGATCTCAAATTGCTTTTGTGAAGGAAGCTCCTTGGTTCGGTTTTTCTCTCCCGGCCAGCGTGTGAAAGTGGAACAGTGGTGTTACGGCCTAATGTGTCCCCCCCCCACCTCCACCAGGCAGAGGCCAGACCTATATTAACCATGTCAGGGGGAGCAGAGAGAGTTTCTGGGTAGCTCTGTCAGAGAGAGGAAATTCATTGAAGTCGAGGCGGTAAAATGGACTTTGTTCAGGTAGTCACTTTGTCTTCATGGTGATAATATTCATTTAGCTGGAAGATCCCACTTTCCTTTCTTCTGTAGTTTCCTGCTCCCCTTCCTGCCTGTGGGATTAGGATGCAGGGAGACTGCAGGAGGAAACTACCACCCAGTCCCCTCCAGAATCCCTCATTGATTTTATGCTGCAGATAAAAGAAGGTTAGTGGTTAATGGAGTTCATTCCAGTAAAAATCGGCTTCTACCCTACCTGAGTTTTGTTTAGCCGTCTCAGAAGCTCAGCGTTTGGACTGACAAACCCTCTCTCCAATCACAGCATGATGAGAGCCACTCACCCCCATACCAATAATAATAGTAATATATACAATTTTTTTATTTTTTTATTTTTTACAAACACAACTGGCAATTGTTAATTATGGTAATAACAGTCATGTTCTCTCTGGAAACAATCCCTCTCATTTTCTTCATTTTCAAACATATTTATTGTTAAAAAGAGTCTGTGCCTTTTTTAAAAGCCAGTTAGATCAAAGAACATATTATGAATAGTGGAACATTAATTAATGTTTTAAAAAATCCCATAATTTGGTCATTTAATTGGGGATGATGATGAATTAAGTTATTGCATCATTCATTTTTATGCCATTTTTATACTTTTAAATACAATTACAAAATGTATGGTTATGTGACATCATGCACAAATGACAGGATTATTTTATATTTGTATTTGGAAACCTGATTTTATTTAAGTTTGAAAGTGGTTTTATATATGTGCTTTTTAAAGATATATTTCCCGTTTAGCCTTGCTATTGTTTTGGCTTGTGTGCCTGAGGATCATACAGTTCTATGTCTGAGATGCAGACCTTGTATCTCAAGGCTGGCTTTTTCTCTCCTCAGCCAGAAGGCTTGTGTCATCTTGTCCACACTCACCCATCTCCTCCAGTACATTTCCAAATGCTGTAATTTCCTTGGCAAGCTTGATGTTTATTGTGAGCCTGAAATTGAAAATGTTCGGTAATGGAGCAAGCTTCACAGTCCGAGACCAATTCAGAATCTAAATGACTTGCTTCTTTTCAATGGCATCGACTGGAGGTAGCTTTGTGCTGCTCGTACCTAATCAACCCTCGGAGTGACCCTGGCTCTCACCGCCCTCCTGGAGTAATGATAAAAAACCTTGGTTCAAACAATTATTAGACCTGAAATGGCTGGCCATTTTATTCCGAAAATTAAAGAATGTGAAATTAATTTTTTCCGCGCCTCAGCATGTTGTAGTGCAGCACTTATTGCTGAACTATGCCCCCATAAACTCATTTTTTTTAACATTTTGGATAAAAGGTGCTTTTTTAATCTATTTTTCTTTTTTTGTGTGTATGTATGTGCGTGTGATGTCGCCAGCGGCTTGCTTGTCTTTTCGTCTTCCGTGTCAGGGTGACAAGGCACCCGCAGCTGACTGCCTCCCCTGCAGCTGACTGCCTCCCCTGCAGCTGACTCTGCCTCTGCTGCTCTGCGTGTGTGGGGCGAGTCGGCTCCGATTATCTCTCCGCCATGTCTGCTAAATGAGAAGGGACATTTAATAAGTACTGATTAATTATGCCTATCAACAGATTTAATTAAGCTCAACAACAGATCTGTTGGAATCACAACAGGGAGGAATTACTACGAAGAAAGGGTTGTGTCACTTTTAACTGACAAAACAAATCAATTTATTATACAGTAGTTGGTGAAAATATGTCTTTTGACACTCAGACAGTGCATAACTTGAGGTGGGGAACTCGTCCCAGAGTTCAAAGCCATGAGACAAACACACAATGTAATCGAGAACAAAATGTCCCCTTAACACCTTTATGAATTTCTGTCAGGAACCATCCATCCGGCTTGGCAGTGGAGCATACGCCAGTCTGTCAGTGAATCAGCCAGCGCTGTCAGCACCGGTCGTGTGAAGTCTGAAGAGCCACGTTGCTCTGCGAGGGGTTACGTAAGCCGCAAGATCACAGAAGCCCCTGTGTGTGTGCCTGCCGTTCTCACCTGCTCCATCGGGGGGCGCTCTCTGCTGCGGCAGCGCCTCGTCCCCGGTCGCTCAGCTGTCAGCAAAGAAGACTGATGGTCCCTGGATAAGCCTGCTGGTTATGAGCCGTTTGTCTCCATTAGACAACCCAGTCAATTGGTGTGTGTCGCCGTTATGGAGAGAACCATAACAATGTTGGTTCTATGGCAAGGGCATGGCTGGGTGATGCTTGATCTCTCCCCTGAGACAGATGAGTAGAGAGGCTGGTTCTGTCAAGCATCATAGATCATAGCTGTTAGCATCGAGGCCTTGAAACACCCCTATGCGCAAGGAACTGATAGTTACAGTATGTTGTTGATGATCACGTCCCACGCACAGTCAAACACGACATCCTCTCTGGTACTGTGACATGTTCTTACAGTCTGTAGATACTAGATTAAAAAAAAAGTGTTTGTTCTTTGGAAATATCCTATTTTTTTCAGTGATGTTTTTCTTTTTTATTTGATCGAAGAAAGAACGTGGGTGACCGACTAGAGAAGAGGAGAGTGGTAGTCGTCATGTCTGGGATGTCAAACCAATGTCTCTAGGGAGAGATCCTAGCCCCAGGGACAGCCTCAGACTTGATGCCTCAAGCTGGTGATTGTTTAAGACAGGAATCTTAAGATTCACTCACAAAGTGCTGGTATGAGAGAGATGTTGATGGGGTTCGGGAGAGAATGTTCCAGTTTCTTTGAGGAAACCTTAAAAAATGGGTCTCCATGGAAACATTTGACCATTAGGCGAGCTAGGTAGAGGAGTGGTGCTGTTCACAGTAATGCTGTTTCCTTGAGCAAACAACTTGAACTTCAAGGACCGTGGCTAATCATAATCTTAAATGTGGAATTAAATGTTTGTGAAGCATTTTTCAGATGTCATGCAGTATTGGTGGGCGCTTGTTGTTTTTATGTTTGTAACTTTTGTATTGGATATAAGCAATATTTTTTAGCACACAGCATTTAAAATGCTTTTTTACAACTCAAATGTCTGTAAAATATAATTCCGATGCGTTCTGGTTTTCTGTTGTGAAATGTCATACCACTTTAAGTGTGAGACCATACATTTTAAAGAATATGTATTATTGGAGCGGCTTTCAGCCTTAGAATGGACAAAAAAAAACTCGCACACTTTTTCCTGTCTGGCGTAAATACTCAGATTGATTATCCTAACAGAGGGCACACACACACACAATAAGAGGCTTATTATAAGCCATCACCTTCCGTTCTCTCAAGTTTCTGACTTGTTGATCGAAACTCCACTGTATGATAGGGAAACGGCAGAGCTTTAATGAGACTATTCTCTCTCTGCTCAGAGTATTTATCGAAGACCACAGGCCTCTTCTATCCCCACACCTGTGAGATAAAGCACTGTGGATGAGCTGAAGCATCTAGAAGGACTACTGCAGAGAGAAAGAAAAAGAATCCGGGACAGAAAGTACCTACATTGCTGAAAAGATTTGGGATTTAAAAGTAGCCTGACCAGTGGCTGCATCATTATCATACAGACATTATAATATCTTTGCTGTGGGTTCAGGAGTGTGTGTGTGGGTGTGGGGGGGGGGGTCAGTTGTGGTCGCCGTCACTAAGGTTACAGGCGTCAGAAGTCAGGCACGTGACCAGAAGGCCGTTTCCCTCATTATGCTTCTTAAACAATGGTATGTTCATGGCTGCACTAATTATTATTCTGAGAATGTACCAATTTGTTACATCCAAACTGCCAGTCAACACAGGGGCCTGAAAAGGGCAATTTGCCAGCCACTGCAGTCAAGGAAGAAGGAAGCCTTTTATTCACCGAGTAGAGGGACCAGAGTGGCCCTGGCACACACACACACACATACACACACACACACACACATACATACACACATTGGGCATCTATACGTGGGTTTGGAGCAGGCGTGATGCCAAGCCTGCCGGTTGGCTCCCAGGCCTCATCACTCAGCTCCATTGATCCCAGGTTGGGCCTCTGTTGGTATCACGCCGGGGAGCCAAAATAACCGACACTGTTGCTAGGTGAAAGAAACTGCTAGCGTCATGAGAATAACTCAACTTCAGTTTTTTTTTCCGCGTTTATTTAATCTGGCTTCTCTTCCATTTATTCTCCTCTTTTCCTCCTCCTCAAATCGTCTCCTCCTCTCCCACTCTCCCCCTCTTCTCCCCCCAAAACACAGTTATAACTGACCTGGATACACGCAACACCTTTTTGAATTGAGGAAACAAAATGGTCACAGAAAATGTATTTGAATGAATTTATCTCCAACTGGTTCACTCAGTCGAGACATTCGCAAACAAAAACTCGGTCCCAGGGAGTTCTTTTGGCAGAGCAGTATTCTATTGTGTTTCTATGGTTCGGTTGCTTACCTCACGCTGCAAAATATGCTGACCGCCATTTTGTTCTCTGTTGTTGAGTCCAGCCAGTCTGTTGAAGACCAGAAGCATGTCAATAAGTAATGAATTCGCACAGCTCAACTCGCACTGTAGCAACAATACTACACAATCAAGAAGCTGAATTAATATGATGACCTGCTCCAGTTGGTTGTGTCTGTGTGAGAGAGATAGAAGTTAGTCTGGTCCAGTTGTGTGTGTGTGCGTGAGAGAGAGAGAGAGAGAGAGAGAGAGAGAGAGAGAGAGAGAGAGAGAGAGAGAGAGAGAGAGAGAGGGAGAGAGAGAGAGAGAGAGAGAGAGAGAGAGAGAGAGAGAGAGAGAGAGAGAGAGAGAGAGAGAGAAAGAGGTTTGTTAACAGGTGATAGTGGTTTTCCTGTAGACTCATCAACACTATCTGGATAACCAACACAGACTTGAAGAGAGACTGTTTCACATTCTTAACAAACCTGCTCCCCTCCCATACTTTTCTCTTTCTCCCAAACTCTCAAACAGTCTTGTCACCGGCCCCCCCACCACCACCACCACCACCACCCCATACACACACACACACACACACACACACACATACACTGGGACAAACATTTCTCTAATGAGGCCTGTGGCAGGGAGAGCTGGGGTAATGAAGCTGGGCTTTGACCTGTGGCATAGTTGGAGCCCTATTCATATGCATGGCCTCAGGGCCCCCTGTGTGTGTGTGTGTGTGTGTGTCCTGTTCTGTGGGCTGCATGGGCCTCACTGGTCCTTATTGTTTCTCTCCTGAGGTTGGGAACAGAGCTTTGGCAGACAGAGTGGTTATAGGGAACACTCACACTCACACACACGCGCACACACGCATACACACGCACACAGACTCATTATGACATAACTCATCACCTATTAATAGTTTATCACAGTGACAGTAGTGTGAGAAACCAATGGACCTTTTCCTGGAACCAGCAGCAATGAACTGGCCCAGAAAGATCTAGACTGTTCATCTGGAGGAACTCACTGGTACACACCCGTCACACAGTGTTGGCTTGGAGTAGACTGGTATTTAGGTGTTCTCTTTTGGATAGGCCAGACTAGACAAACTTCTTTGTGTGTGTGTGTTGGTGTGTGTGTGTGTGTTGCTGACATGTTTTACAGTCCTACTGTGTAAACCCAAGGAGTCTGTTGGGGCTTTGTTTGACGGAGGATGGGACGTGTTTGTGTGTGAGGGGTGGGGGGGTTAGGGTGAACTGGGTGGGTGGTCACTTTAAGGTCACAGACTTGGCCTCAGGAATGAATGAGGATGTCTGTGGGTGGCTTATCTGTGTGTGTGTGTGTATGTGTTTGAGTGTCTGTTTGCGGGTACGTGTGTGTGTGTTTGAGTGTCTCTTTGTGGGTGTGTGTGTTTGAGTGTTTGATGAGGAGAGGTGTCACTGTGAGGGAGACTGTATGTGTCAGACTTGGCTAACAGTGGACCTTTTCTTCTTTCCCCATCCCAGTGCATGATGGGTAAACTGACTCAGCCTTACTTACAGTAACTCGCCCACCCCACTACGTTCTCCGTCTCCATGGTAACCGATCCGTTGACAGTAGGCCTACCCCGGTCATGTGACATCGCAGAAACCGACCGCATAATTACTTAAAAAATTAGGAGGATGGCGGAACCCAAATTTGACTTCGATTTATTTTATCAATTTAGATTTCCTTGAATGCGCAAGAATTAGGCTGCTTTCCTAAATACATTGTCCATTCAGGGGCAAAGACATGCATTCCTGAACGGTGACACACTCTCTGACTAAGTGGACGGATTTGAAGCAAGGCTATTATTTCTGTCTCACGGGACAGTGAGTCACAGCCAATCAGGCGCCCCCTCTTCCCCACCATCATCATCCCCATCAACACTTGATGTCTGGATCTTGAGACGAAAACAGCAAACATGTCTCAAGACTTCTTCAAACTGCGTTGGCAGATAAGAGGCCCTACAGTAGTACCCAGAACATTTATCTTTAACAAACAAATGTCTTGCAAGATTCAGTGAAATATGTTTTGCATATGACAAGATTTCAACCTATCCTCTTTAATTATTATTCAATTCTGGTAGCATTATTACCAATAATGCAGTGGAGGAGAATTTTTTTGGGGGGAGATACATTGTTATTTACTACAGAGGAGTGACAGTGTCTGCGTTGTGATTGGCTGCGTCTGTAGCCGCGGCGATGCAGTGCAGGAGACGTTTCGGCGTCGACAGGTGCGTGTCACCAAATTACTGTGTACCATTAGCATTTTCGCTAAGAGGCTTGCTATTATCATATCAAAGGAGGCTTGTGGCAGCACCCAACTGTCTAACACACCCCTCTGCTTCCATCTCAGCAATTACAACAGGATGAGGACTTGTACTGGACTTCATTGCTGCAGCCAGACTAGCATAGGTTAGCCTAGCCCAACCCAGTCCAACCCCATGCAGCCCCAGCCCCAGCACAGCCTAGCTTAGCCTAGCTTAGTTTAGCCCTAGTTTAGTTTAGCCTAGCTCAGCCTAGCCTAATTTAGCCTAGCCCATTTTAGCCCAGCCTATCCAGCCAAGTCTAGGCTTGCCTTTCCATCCCTTACCAAGTCTAGTCTAGCCCCAATAGAAAAAAATTCCTGTTTTCCTCCGAAGGCCCTTTTAACAGGATTCAGCTAAAATGTATTGGTCTGACAGCGATATGTGAGTCAATGCATTGTATACCTTTAATGAAGAATTAAGGGTTAGTTTGTGCCCAGAATTAAAGAAGGGCGTGTTATGTTTATTTTGAGGCCTGCTCAGTACATTACTGTGAACAGTCCTTGAAGGGATTTATTTGTTTCATTCTCGACTGGGAACATCCCTCAGCCCTCCAGCAAAATCTGCAGCCTTCGACTCCTGGGCACGTCCCGGCCATGGCGCTAATTGTGCATCTTTTCCTCTCTTCGAAGGAAAAAGAGGGTCCTCTCATTAGGCTTTTTGAAGGAGAAATCCTTTTTTTTTTTTTTTTTTTACCCCTCCCACCCCCACCCCCCCGTCTCCGTGGCTGGAGTGTTGTGGAGGCAGGTTGGCCACTAAACGATCGGCGCTGTAAGTCACAGTTGTTTCTCGCCAGCATAGGCCTGGCGTAGGTGCCAAGAGGCTGTGAAAAGCCCTCTCTTTCCCTGCCCCTCTTCTTCTCTCTTCTTCTCTTTTCTCACTTTCGTTCTGTTCTTCTTTATTTTCTCTCTCTCTCTCTCTCTCTCTCTCTCTCTCTCTCTCTCTCTCTCTCTCTCTCTCTCTCTCTCTCTCTCTCTCTCTCTCTCTCTCTCTCACTCTCCTCCCTCCTCTGTGCTCCCCAGCCCCCCCCCCCCCGCCCATCTCTGTCAGGTGCCCCCTAGCCAGTCTGATGGAGGCTGATGACAGCAGTGTTTTGTCAGAAGCACTTGGCAGCAGACTCAGAGACGATCAGTTCAGGCTCGTGACAGAGAGGGGACCCGGGGTGTGCGGTGCGTGTGCATAACTGCGCTCCGGGCTTCGAAGAGGACGACTACCACTACCTGGAGTTTGAGCGTTGTCAATTAAAACTTTCAAGGTATCAGCGACTAAGGGGTGGCGTGTCCCAAGGCACGTTTCACCACCACTGTGTCCGTGCTCTCAGCCTGTTGTGGGAAGATGGTTTCGGAACTTTGACAGCGAGATGATGCATCCGGTAGGATGTCAAGCTCCTCACCTGCCAACGACACACACCCCAACACCCACCTCTCCTCTCCTCCTCCTCCCTCTCCTCCTCCTTCCCACCTCCAGGCTTATCTTTTGCTCCTATAGATTTGGCTTCTCCCTCTCCCTCCCCTCTCGTGGGTTCACGTCATTCCTTGATGTTTGTGACAGGCAGCCGATAGACGGACACTCTTATCACCGTGGGGTTGGAGGCTCCCGGCTAAATTGAAAATTGCAAATGAAATCTGCCGGGTTTAAAGGTCATCAAGCTATTATGTCAGATGACCTTTGGCATCGGCTGATAAAGCGACGCGAATGCTAGCTGTGATCCAATTTTCGACACTATCCCTCTTCCCTTTTCACTTCATTCTGGCGGGCGGCCTGCCCACTGGAAGTGAAAATGATAGGCTTTCAAGAGAGTGCCATTGTGTTGCAGATTAAGTTTTTTTTTTCTTTCTCCCTCTTCTTCCTCCTCTTCCTACATTCGCTGAGGTCAGTCTTGTCACCCCCCCCCCTCCCCCCCCCCCCTCACCCCCTCCCTCCCCCCAGTCTGGTATTCCACCGTTGTCCAATCGGTGTCACGTATCTGCTGGAGAAGACTTGCAAACACCGCAGATAGACATGGACTGGGGGAAGATCAGGTGACAGGGACTGAGGGGAAGATCAGGTGGGACTTAATGGTTTGCTCTCCCTGGAGTAGCCAGGGTCACTGTGTACCAATATTGACTGGCACATGTTAGTTTAATCTGACATGATCCTACTGCACAGGGGCTGAGATGGACCCCTCTCCCTGGTCTAGTCCACCCCTACCCCCCTCACACACACACACACACACACACACAAGCACCATGGATGGGGGAAGGGGGCGATGCGAGGTAGGGACAGAAGGAGGGGATGTGGGAAGAGAGCACAGGAAGGAGAGAAGGACAGAGGCATGGAGAGAGCCGGGTGAGGATCTGGGAGTGGAAGGGAGGGATGTAAAGGGAGAGAGAGCGAGAGGCCGGAACAAAATGAATAGAGGCCACAGATATTGAGAAATGACATATTCACGCCCCCCCCCCCAAAAAAAATATTTGACTTGAAAAAATGAGATCAGAATAGAGCAAAACAAATGACTCAGCTGATCTGCTGCGGGTCTGCCGAAGTACCAACCTCATCATGTTCTAGATCATGTTCTAGACGTTCCGGGTGTCGCCAGGTGTGAGCATGCTCCCTGAGGTGGGGTCTACAGGTGGACGGCCAGTCATCATCATTACCACGGTAACCGCTGTTCATTCATCGCCACGGAGATGAGAGAGCTTTATCCCTCCGGGTCATGGCAGCTTTGATTGAAACCCGTCACAATGAGAGGTCCCTCAGGAGGAGGTGTGTGTGTGCGTGTGTGTGTGTGGGTGTGTGTGGTGTGCGTGTCTGTGTGGGTGGGTGGGGGTATGGGTGGGTGGGTAGGTCTCACTCACAGTAAGGCGGTGCTTGGATTTTAAATATTCTTCATATAAATCTTTTTGATTGATTGAGGCCAAGGCCGTCGCTGGAAAACAACTCCCCTGGAGAGCGCTGAAGCGAGACTATCTTCGCTCCTCCCCCCCCCCCCACACACCGACATCTGTGGTTTGGTCTCTGCCCGGGTCATGACCAAGGATGTCTCCTGGCCAACACAATCTGCATAGGGAGAATCGGACTGATTGTGGCCTAGGTCGAGGGCGCCAACCCAGACCTACTCACACATTAACTTTCACCTACTACAGATATCACCACCCCCTCCACCCCCATCCAACGCCTTCGCCTGCTTGTTTCCCAGGGTGGCTGGTGTCTGTGTCCAGCGCCTACCATGGCTGCAGGTCCAGATGCGGCTTGTCTACCCACCCCCCCCCCCCACTCCCCCGTTGCAAGTCACGTGTTTTTGTAAATGTTGTTGTGCTTATGTGCTGAGGTTTTTGTCTGTTCCCACACTGTACTACTCTAGGAGCATTGTCTGGGTGTTGCCTTTTTTCTCTCCCCCTCTCTCCTCATGTTGTAAATTTCTAGTCTCGTCCTGTCTACCCCCTTGTCATGTTTGTGTATTAGAAACTGCAAGTGGCAGCTCGGATCTAAGATGGATTCGAGAGACCGCAGATAGAGTGCGGCTAGTTTGGTTTGTTAAACGTTTTAGATCAACACGTGTATTATTGTTTTTTGTTGATTTTATGTAAAGCACTTTGAGCTGCAATTCTTGTATGAAAAGTGCTATATAAATAAAGTCTTACTTACTTACTTACTTACCTCTGCCGCACAGACGTCCCAACCCTCGCTCTGTCTGGTCTAGGAAGCTGTCGGTTCTCACGTTGCAGAAGTGGTGTACTTATGTATATGACGTCATATTTACATGAATTTACATGAAGTGAAAAAACATAAGCCACATTCGTTCTTTGTATTGAAGGTATACATAGTCCTTTTAGCTGTTTGCTTGTATAAGTGTGTGCGTTCATGCGTGACTGTGTGTGTGTGACTGTGTGTGTGCCTAAATGTGTGTGTGTGTGTGAAGTGAGTCTGGGGATGCCCTCTGCACCTGTCCCAGGTGCTAATCATTAATCAGTTATTACGGCAGTTTATTTGGCGGCTGACAAGTTGCAATTTCCCCCTGATTCAGAGTCTCTTTGTCAGGTGGGAATTATAGCAAAGAGGGTATGACAAAACACTTCACCTCCCTCACTCACCCCCACCCCTGTCTCGTTCTCTCTCCTCTTCTCTCCCTCCCTCACTCACCCCCACCCCTTTCCCCACCCCCCTCTATTCTCCTCCTTTCTCCTCCTCTCCCTCCCCGACACACTCTCTCTCCTCCCTTCTCTCCTCCCTCCTCTCTCCTCCCTCGTCCCTCTCCTCCTCTCCCTCTCAGCTTTCTCCACAAACAATATCTGGGGGCTCGGCAGTAATAAGGCAGAATGTATAATTAATCACCCAGCTTGCTCTAATTAGGGATGAATAAGTTGTGTCCTCTCGTCTACCAAACGTGTGCATGGGTAATACCAGTTTATGCTATATTAACTGCAAATATGCAGTCCTTCTGAGAGCACTTTCCTGGATGAATTTGATGAATGTGACAATAATTAGAAGACAGATGAGAGCTAAATTACTGGGGACAATGTAATGTTATCCTGCCTGAGGGCGCGGGTGCGCGCCAGGCTAACGTGGAACACGTGGAACAGACCAGGACCAGAGTCCTAATTAATACCCCACTCTGCCTGGGGGAGAAAAAAAAGAGGACGGTAATTGTTTTCGTCAAAGGCAACGGGGGAGCTATCAGGGTAATAAAGTTAATTAGGAGAACAAACAACCTTTCACCGTTGTAGCTAGGCCCAGAGAAGTTGTCACTCAGCTCTAGGTGAGTCTTAGTCCCCCGATTTGACAGGAGGGAATTTGACACTGGAGAAAGAGAGAGAGAGAGAGAGAGAGAGAGAGGGGGAGAGGGGGGAAAGAGAGAGAGAGGGAGAGAGAGTGAGAGAGAGAGAGAGAGAGAAGAGAGGGAGAAGAGAGAGGGAGAGAGAGAGAGAGAGGAGAGAGAGAGAGAGAGTAGGAGAGAGAGAGAGAGAGAGAGAGAGAGGGAGAGAGAGAGAGAGAGAGAAATTGGTGTGATGTTCGTTATTTTGTGAGGGTCAACTGTACGGAAAAGAATAACATACAAATGAAAGACAAATTTCTTTCTGTTCTCCTTCTGCTATCTTTGACTCATTTTAAAGCTCATGCATTTTCTATCACTGCTCAAGAGCAGAGCGCCCGTGGGTTGATTATGATGTCGCTATCTGCCCGTCTTGCTTGACTTCATCCACAAATTGGTCAAAACCAATTGACATCCCATCACCATGGAGATGATCAAACATGGCTTTATAAATTCAGAGAGAACACACACATTATAGACAAAGAGATGAATTACTGTCTAGAGAGACAATCTGACATGTCTCCGTGGCGATGAGGTGATGCCGTCGCCGTGGCAGCTCTGGTAATGAACCTGTGGTTCCCAGCAGCGATGGTAGGCAAACAGGAAGTAGCTATCGTCGGCTCAGAGCTCATGTCCTGTCTAAAAACAATGTGATTGTGAGTGTCTGTGAGTAGTGAGAGGTGTGTGTGTCCTGGACACATTCATGGTGTCTGTGAGCTGTTGTATGCATTTTCAGTGTGAGTGTGTGTGTGTGTGTTTCTGTGTGTGTGTGTGTGTATGAATGTGTGTGTGCATGTGGTGTAAAAGCGTGTGTGTGTGTGCATGCATGTGTGTCTGCGTACGTAGAAGTGTAGGCGTTTGCATGTGTTGATGTGTAAAAGTGCGCGAGTGGGTGTGCCTGTGTGTGTGTGCCTGTGTGTGGTGCGCTTTGTGTGTGTGTGTGTTCAGCTGTGGTGCTGGTGTGTGTGTATCTCCAGAGTGAAGGGAGCATGTTCCTCCAGTGCTCCAGCACTCTCTCAGTGGAATGCTCAAGAAGGGTTTTTAAGTGTGTGGGCTATGGCATGCCAGTAGTTGCCTGAGCGTGAGTGACTTGTGAGTGACAATTCTCATGTCAGCAGCGTGAATGGTGTTTGTCTGAAGACAAAGACAATGATATGATTACTGTATGTGTATTAAAAAGCTCTCACTGGACACTCCAGCGTGCTGGTTGTGGAGAATTTGTGATAAAGCTTTTGTGTGTGTGTTGTGTGTGTGTGTGTGTTGCGTTGCCAGGCGTTTTCCTCCGTCCTGGTGTACTGTTAGCCAATGCTCACCTGGGACATGTGATAGCTTATCAAAGTCTGAGCAGTCCCCCTCTAAAACACACAGACACACACACACACCCCCACCACCACCTCACACCCCCACAGATAATACAGCCTTTTAGCTCGGCCTAGGCGGCATGGAGGGAGGGGGTAGTTGTCGCCACAGGAACCCATGGTCACCTGACAGCTGGATGGACAGTTTGACGGCCCCTGCGGCATCATGGAGATGGCTGTCACCTGACGATGCCGCTGCCTGGAGAGATAACCTTCAGGGTGACGGCAGAAACAAAGATGGCTGTTAGGGCTTGAGAGCCCCCCCTCATCCCCCACCCCGTCCACACACACACCGAAACACACAGACTTTCTCTCTCTCGCTCTCTCTCTCACACGCACACACACTGTCGCACACAGACATCCACCCAAAGCTGTCATGCCAGGGTAACCCTGCGACGCTGAGCCCTCGTTAAGAAGGATCGATAACATAATTGATTATCGAACGGTTCTTGGAGGAGAAGCCGGCGGATGGGGTCTCCTCTGCCATCCTCCTCCTCAGCGCCGCAGCTGAACCCAGCCCCCATCCCAAGCCTCCATCCCCAGCCTCCATCCCCAGCCTCCCTCCCCAGCCTCCATCCCAGCCCTCCATCCCCAGCCTCCCTCCCCAGCCTCCATCCCAGCCTCCATCCCCAGCCTCCATCCCAGCCTCCATCCCCAGCCTCCATCCCAGCCTCCATCCCAGCCTCCATCCCAGCCTCCTTCCCCAGCCTCCATCCCCAGCCTCCATCCCCAGCCTCCATCCCCAGCCTCCATCCCAGCCTCCATCCCCAGTCTGACACGACAACACGTCAGACATGTCTGCAGGATGACACATCCCGCCCGCTTCCGTTTTGGTTTCGGTCAGGAGCTGAACCGGCAGAAGTCCCCGGTCCCTTTGAAAGCCCCCGTCCTCCCTGCGGTGGTAGTTATTCTAGACTATTCCACCAGCATGCTGGTGGCGGGGGGGGGGGGGACCCATCGGGGGGGACCAGAAGGCCTGCTCCGGGACTGATTGCTGTGCCATGCACCTGGAGGCCTCACCTGGAGCACTTCACCTGGCAGCGTGTGTGTGTGCATGTGTGTGCGTGTTCATGGTTGTATAGTTTGTGTGTGTGTGTAAAAATAGGGAGAATGGCAGAGAGAGAGAGAGCAGGTGTTGGCCTAGCTCCTCAGCTGTGTGGTGGGAATGACAGGTGAAACCTACAGGCTGCTGTGTGTTGTGTGTGTGTGAGTGGAGTGTGAGTGTGTGTGTGTGTGTGTGTGTGTGTGTGAGTGTGAGTGTGAGTGTGTGTGTGTGTGTGTGTGTGTGTGTGTGTGTGTGAGTGAGTGAGTGAGTGTGTGTGTGTGTGTGGTGTGTGAGTGTGTGTGTGTGTGTGTGTGTGTGAGTGTGTGTGTGTGTGTGTGTGTGTGTGAGTGTGGGGGGGGTAGGGGCTCTAAATATCTAAATACCTCTGTGTCTCATCCCCTCTGTCACCTACACTGATCTAAATATGTATTCACTGACTGAGAAAAGAAAAAAAACACACTGTAGGAAAATGAAACAAAGAACGTCATCAACTGAAAATATCTGGTCCTATGACTGTTTGACTATGAGTTGTGACGTCGACGTTGTGCAATGCTTGGTGTTACTGGGCAATATTCAGTTTATTGGTGTTACTGGGCAATATTCAGTTTAACAGGGTCAATACTAATGTGGAAGTAGTGATTATAGAGAAAAAGGGTTGGTATAAAGTAACAGGTGTATAAAGCACACTGGCATGTCAGTGGACACCTCTCTTTATGATGCATAAAGATCGCTAGCACATAGACAGAAGAAGAGAACCTCTCCCCCATTGCTCCCCCCCCAGCCCCCCCCCCCCCCCCCCCCCACCCCTACCCCCCCTCCACCCCTACCCAGGCTGCCTGACGAGGTGTCCCTGCCTGCGGGCCAACAAAGCCCTAACCCAGGGGTTCAGGCTGGTCTCCCAGGGAGCCCGACTGTCATGCAGATGTAGGGGAACAACCATTTCCTCCCTAAAACCAGGCTCTTTGTTCAGCACCTGGGCTTTCACAGCTAAGGGGCAAAGCCAGATTATTTCTGCAGCAGATTAGGAAGTCTTAGACGGGTTAAGAAGTGATTTAGCACCCAACACAATTTGTAGTAATTTGTCAGAGACAAAGGAAATCCTTATTGTAGGTAATCAATGGCTTTGGATTGGA